>NC_056464.1:31468490-31600446 GCF_008729295.1 Plectropomus leopardus | reverse complement strand
CCCCTCCCAAAAATGGCTAAAAACCACATAGAACACTTGCAACACTTGTTTTTCAGACACGTCATATGTTGACAGTTTCAGTTGAAAACGTCCGAAAAATGCATAAAATAGCGTGTCGAAACATGCCATAGCATAGATGGTTTCAAAATTGTAGAGACGCGTCATAGTGTGCAAAGTGGGAATAAAGGCTGAAAAAGCTCAAAAACCTCATATTTTAGCATGTCAAAAAAAATGGCCACAAAGGCAATACTATAGTATGGCGAAAAAGTCAAATTTTGACCCCTCCCAAAAATGGCTAAAAACCACATAGAACACTTGCAACACTTGTTTTTCAGACACGTCATATGTTGACAGTTTCAGTTGAAAACGTCCGAAAAATGCATAAAATAGCGTGTCGAAACATGCCATAGCATAGATGGTTTCAAAAATGAGCAAAAACACCATAATATAGTCAGTCAGTCAGTCATTTTCTGTAACTGCTTATCCTCGTAAGGGTCGCGTGGGGGCTGGAGCCAATCCCAGCTGTCATTGGGCGGAAGGCGGGGTACACCCTGGACAGTTCGCCAGACCATCGCAGGGCCGACACATATAGACAAACAACCATACACACTCACAGTCACACCTAAGGGCAATTTAGAGTCACCAATTAACCTGAGCTGCATGTCTTTGGACTGTGGGAGGAAGCCGGAGACCTCGGAGAGAACCCACGCAGACACGGGGAGAACATGCAAACTCCGCACAGAAGGGCCCCCGCCCGGATCGAACCCCGTTCCATAATATAGCATGTCGAAAAAAACTGTCAGAATGCCATACTATAGTATGGCGATAAATGTCAAATTATGACATGTCCCCAAAAACAGCTGAAAATACCGCAGTAAATAGTGTGCTGAGACACCCCAGACAAGGCATTGCATACAATATTGCAAAAACAGCAAAAAAAAGACTATACTATAACATGTCAAAAAAACGACTGAAAATGCCATACTATGGTATGTCAAAAACTGCATAAAATAGCGTGCCAAGACATGCTATAGCATAGAATGTTGCAAAAATGACCTAATACACCATAATATGGCAGGTCGAAAAAACAACTGAAAATGTCATACTAAAGTATAGCATTCTAACGTTCTATGCTATAGCATGTTTTGGCATGCTATTTTCTGCGGTTTTCAGCTGTTTTTGGGACATGTCATATTTTGACATTTTTTGCCAAACTATAGTAAGGCATTTCCAGTCGTTTTAAATCATGGTGTTTTTGGCAGTTTTTACAGCATTCTGTGCAAAGACGTGTCTGGCTTGTCACGGCACACTACTACATACTATTGTATGGTGAAGAATGTCAAAATATGACATGTCCCAAAAACAGCTGAACACTGCATTAAATGGCATGCTGAGACACGCCATTGCATAGAATGTTGCAAAAACGGACAAAAAGACCATAACATAGGGTGTTGAAAAAACGACCGGAAATGCCATACTATAGTACGGCGAAAAATGTCACAATATGACATGTCCCAAAAACAGCTGAAAACCGCATACAATAGCGTGCAGAGACACGCCATTGCATAGAATGTTAGAATGTCATACTATAGTATGGCATTTTCTGTTGTTTTTTGGACGTGCTATATTATGGTGGTTTGGGCGTTTTTGCAAGATTCTATGCTATGGTGTGCCGATTTCAGCCATTTTTTTGACATGAGACAATTTGATGTTTTCTAACATACTATAGCAGGGGTTCCCAAACTTTGCCATGCCGAGGACCCCCTACTGCATTTTCTTTTTTTTTCTTTAAATTACATGTACATTAAAATGGCAACTTTCAAAAATCAAACATACAACATCTTAATATATTTTCCTTATTTTATTAATAACAATCACTCTGTCCTCATAAACATTTCTTGTCTTTTTCAACAGTAGTATTAACAGTAAACATATTTTCTTGTAGATTTTTTCTCTTTTGTTAGGCCTTTCTATTCATTACATTCAGTGTCCTCTGTTATAAACATTCTGTCATTTCTGTCTTAACAATATTCAACAGTAATATTAACAATAATAATTTTTTACAAATATTTTTCTCCTTGTTATGTATTCATTACATTCTGTGTGTCTTTGACAGTCCTTGTCATTTCTGCCTTTACAATATTCATTTTAATTGTTATTTTGTAAACAAAAATTAAAATATTGGTATCAAAGGACACTGATTTTGATATGCAGTGATTAATAACATCTAAAAATACATACCCCAAGTATCTGTGATGGTAGCAGACGACGATGGGGTGTCTGTGGTGTCACTCTAATATCTGAGGTTTTTGCGAGTCCATGAATGCATCGCAGCTTGCAGAGTTTTTTTTATCTCCTTAGCAACTGAATGTCATTGGTGGGTTGGAGAATTGATCTGTTGATGCATTCACAGCTGATCAGATCTAAGGATGAGAGAAGATATTTGCAGATTTTTGTAAATGAAAGACAGTTTTATGTTTTTTTGTCAGCCATTTTTTGACATGTCAAAATGGCTGACAAAAAAGTTTTAAGACATACTACACTATGGCATTTTCGGCTATTTTTTAAACATGCTAAATTCTTACTTTTTAGGCCTTTTTCCAACATTGTATATCATGACGTGTCTTTGACCTTTACTATGTCCCTTTCAGCCATTTTTATGACATATTTGGCCCTTGTCTTGACATTGTATATCACAACGCATCTCAACAAGCTATGTCTTTTCCTAAAAAATGACCCTAAATGCCACAAAAATGTCAAGTACAGTATGGCATCAAAAATGACCCAAAATGCCACCAAAATGCCATTGTATAGTATGTCGACAAAACTGACTCAGAAACGTCATTGTATAGTATGTCGTTCAAAAATGCCACAAAAACATCACAGTGTAGTATGTCGCCAAAAATTACTCAAAAACGTCACAGTATAGTAGTTCCTTGAAAATGACCACATAAACACCGTAGTATGGTACGTCGTCAAAAACAACACAAAAACGTCAGAAAAAACAGTATAGTATGTTGTTAAAAATGACCCAAAATGCCACAAAAACATCATAGTACAGCATGTTGTCAAAAATGACCCAAAAGGCCACAACAACGTCACAGTGTAGTATGTTGTCAAAAATGACCCAAAAACTTCAGTGCAGTAGTTTGTCAAAAAGTCCACAAATGCCACAAAAATGTCATAATATAGTATGTCATCAAAAATTACCCAAAACCATCATAGCATAGTATGTCGCCACAAAAATGTCACAGTATAGTATGCCATCAAAAATGACCCAAAAATGTCATAGTATAGTATGTTGTCATAAATGACCCAAAATGCCACAAAAACGTCACAGTATAGGATGTCATCAAAAATTACCCAGAATGCCACAAAAATGTGATAGTATAGTAAGTCGTCAAAATGACTGTATGTCATTTAAAATAGCATCAAAAAGTCATAGTATTGAGTGTCAAAGATTAAAAAAGGTACAGAATACTATCAACTTTCACCACCCTTTTCCATCCAGCAGACACCTCGTAAAAGGCAACTGAACAAATTGGTTGCTTTTCATGTCATTCAGGTTACTTGGTTATAAAAGGAAAACAAGGCCAAACAAAACACCTATATGCCCTTCAGATTTCCTCCTCAACTTATCGGTTACAATAGTTCACCTTGACTCTGTTTGACTCTCAACCTGCCCTTTCATTTTTCTCTTTCAGCTTTCTCAACCAAGCAAACCTACATCAGCTACAGCAACCATGCAATCTAAGGGACAAATCTTCTTATCATAATTCAGGATTTTCCAACTTGACGGAGAAAAACATGCAGCAGAGTTTTACACAGCCGGCATAAAAACATTTTAAAAAAATGGATGTGTCATTGTACGGGAGGAGATCACAGAAGCGTTGCCCAAAGACGTGACATGGCGAGGAGAGAGATCACGGAGATGGACAAAACAGGGGACCAGAACAGATAACAGTACAATTGCAAGGTTCCATCTTCTGTCTGCCTCACAAGAATACACAAAAAAAAGAAAAAAGAAAAAAGAAAAATACTTGCATGGCAGAGGCCTGGAGACTGATGGATGGACCTTACTTTTTGAGTGTTTACATTTCAGCTATGCCCTCTTTCAAAGACTTCTCCTTCATCTTGAGCAGTGCTGACTGAAACTGAACAAAAATCAAGAATATGTTCAGGTGTTCTCAATGTCGTCTGCCAGTTTTGAAAACTGTAATTAATCTTAAAAACCCTCAAGGCATCACAAGGGATTAATCAACACCAAAAAGGCATGAAAACATGGTCCATGAATTTCTAAAGGGGGAGGGGAGGGTTGTGTTTGTTTTTATTTCTAAATGTAATCCAGTCTCATGAGTCAGATGACTGGAAATGGCGATCATCTCGACAATGCAACAAATCTGTACCAGACACCATTTATTTTTCCCCTCTTCCAGGCTCCCACTGAGTCAGTAAGAAGGACTACACATATAAAGATGGTCTCTGCCGATTTTGAGCATGCCAGTTTCAACATCCTGTGTTGTGTCGTTTAAAAAAAAATTAGAAAAAGAAAAAATAATATCTTTGGAATGCGTTTAAAACTCTGTTGCAGCGTTGTTAACAATTGTTTGGGCCCGAGCCTGTTGTACGTTAAAAACTGTTCTCAAATGGTGAAGGTCTAGTGAGTGATTATTTATCTGTGCTTAAGTGAGGCCATGATTTGTATTACCAGCTAGCCCAAGGCTGCCACTGCCCTCCGCATACCTGTATGTGCTTTGAAACAGTGGCTCGTGGTTAAAATAAACAGTATTTTATCCAGGAGATGTTACTGTAAGCTGTCGTCCAGGATGACCCCCCCCCCCCCATCACTGCCACCAGCTATTCTCTCGGTCACATGTAGTGTAAGGGTAAAGCTTAGCTGTACAGATCCATTAGGAGGGGAATTAAGATGAAGTATGCCCTTGAGAGGATTGTGCAGTATGACCTGAAGGTGATATCCATAATGGACCAGCTCCTGAGAAAATTCATTACTATACATGTCCTCCTCAGGCACTCTCATGATAAGGAGGAGGTGTCGGGAAGTTGAAAGGCTTTTCAAGAAACGAAAATCTAATTGCAGATGTATACATTATCTCTATCAATCACCCTCAGCTTGCTGAACAGATTAATAGTTGGCTTTGTGCAGTATACTGTAAAAGCCCTCTAATGTCTAATGGGAAAAACATTGTGGGGTCATTTGTGTTGTGAATTCAATGCTGCTCTTCATGCCTCCCTCTGTATTACTTTCAACACCATTTGTGTTGCAGAATAAAATGTGAGTGCTGACCAAATTAAATGGCAAGTTAATGTATGTTATTAAATAGATTGATGATGTCTGCTTTATGTCCTGACATATCCTAAAATTGGGGAAAATGTACAAAAAGATACAGTGCCTGGCTATCTGACTATGTATTTGTAAAACCTCATGAAAACTAATGAAGTGTGTGAAGCATGTTTAGTTTTTTTTATACAAAATTTTATTTCTATTAAAAATGTTTTCAAACTTCAACGTGCATCAGGTTTGTGTGATTTGGGAAAATCTATCGGTTCCTTTCACTTTCTTGTTCATTTGATCCTCAGTTTTAAAAATAACTGGAGGAAGATATTTTTTTTACAATCAGTACATGCAGTTCAGACTACAGAATTGTACAGGAGCAAACTTGCATCATCTTCAGCTTCTCTGAGGAGTGTTTTTTAATTCTTGTTGTAAACTAATAATACAGATTAAAAAACAGTTTGTCAGCCCTGAAGAAACAAGAGAGTAGCTGCCATTCTCTGAATAATATGTTGCCACAAGTGCTCTGATAATAGCACTGGAGGGATGGAGAATTGGTGGAGGGAAACATGAAATTATTCTAAATGAATGGTTTGCTGCTACTCGAAACCAAGGCCTCTGCATGCAGCAAGCTCTCAAGATCTATCATCTTTTCCACGCCTCCCTGTTACTGTGAGGCCACTATACAAAAGGTTTGGAAATAACAGTTATAGCAAGTGTGCTAAATGTGTACCAGAGTACTAGATTATGTGGATATGCAGAGCAAAGTATATATCATCTTGTCATGGCAGAATGAGGTGTCTGCAATGTTTGGACTCATGAGAATACTGGGCTGCATGAGACATACTCCGGTTTTTGTTTTTTGGGTTGTTTTTTTAACAGATTTAAAAATATCTTATAGTGCCCTGACAACAATACACAAAGTATAAGAAAGTTATGTCATAAAATATCTAGAATTGAATGTGTTACAGTCACAACAAGCAAAAAACAGGAAAGCTAAGCATCATATTTAAATTTCCTGTTGTGAAATTTAAGTATTAAGTTTCAAGCTTACATTAATGCAGCCAGCATCTCCTCTGAATGCACTACCATATGCACTTGTAAAAGAAGAAGAGATTTAAAAGAAAAAAAATATCTAAAGAGCAGTTTTTGGCTGGCTGCCAAATAAAAATCAATATATACAGCATGAGAGACACTGCAGGGCCCTTATATGGGAACTAAGTAAATAAATCAATTAATCAATATCTTATTAATAAATAACACTCAGGGAAGGACAATATAAGCTGTAAATAAACTCTATGATATTCCTTGAGACCCACACACTAAAATAATCAATCCAATGTGGGAAAACGAATTATTATTATTAGGAACCAATATTACTGAATTTACAATGACATTTTCTGGAAGAAATCTGCAAACAAAATCAACCAAATGTGTTATGTCTACATCAACAAAACAAAAAGCATATTCTGTTTGTACTAAAAAAAAAAAATAGAATAAAAATTATAGTATACTATGTCGTTCAAAAGAGCATAAAAGCCACAGTATATAGTATGTCAGTATGTCATCAAAAATAACAACAAAAAAAAGTAAATTATAATATGTCTTACATTATAACATGAAAAGTCATAATATAGTATTTTCAAAATGGCACAAAAAAATCATAGTTTAGCATGTCATACAAAAAAGCATAAACATATCATAGTATGGTATGTTGTCAAAAGAGCAGCATTAAAAGTTATAGTATAGCATGTTGAACAAAAAATCAGAAAAGGGTATAGTTCGTCGTCAAAAGTAAATAAAAAAATTAATCGTACAGCAAGTCGTCCAAAATACCATAAAAATGTAATAGTATGGTATGTCATCCAAAATAGCAAAAAAAAACTCTTTGTATAGAATGTTGTCCAAAATAGCACAAAAAAGTCAAAGTATAATACTTCGTCCAAAACAGCAAAAGAAGTAATATTATATGCAATTCAAAAAAAGTCATAGTATAGTATGTCGGCCAAAATAGCATAAAAATATCACAGTATAGCTTGTCATCCATAATACTATAAAAAAGTCATAGTTTTGTATGTTGTCCAAAAGTATGAAAAAAGGACACAATACAATATGTCAAAAATGTAAAAAAAAAAAAAAAAAAAAAGTCATAGTATACTATGTCGACCAAAATAACATAAAAAGTCATGGGATGTCCAGCAGCTCACCTGGTAAAGCAGGCGCAGTGTTCAGAGGCTGTGTGTCCTCGCCGCGGTGGTCGCAGGTGGGAGTTGATCCCTTGCTGCATGTCATCCTCGCTCTCTCTGTCCCCGTTCCACGCTTCAGCTGTAACAAAGACAAAAGAAAAAATAACGTTGAAAAATAATATAATATGTTGACCAAAATATCTTTAGAAAGTCATAGTATAGAATGGCAGTAAGTAAGTCATAGTTTAGTATGTTGAACAAAATAGATTACAAATAACACACTATAGCTTGTCTTCCAAGAAAGCATGAATGAGTCATAGTATAATATGTTGTTCAAAATGTATGTCATAAAAATCCCCCAAAAATGTCATAGTATAGTATGTCGTAAAAAGACACAGTATCAATATTGTAAAAAAAAAATGCAATAAAATGACATAGTAAAGTATGGCATACAGTAGTCAATAGAGTACACCAAAAAATGCAAAGAAGTCATTGCATAGAATGACATGAAAAGCCATATCATATCATAAAAAATCATAGTGTAGTATGTTATTAAATGTCAAGGTATTATATATATCCACAAAAAATCCTAAAAAGTCTAAGTATAGTATGTAAAAAAAGGCAATAAAATGTCAGAGTGTAGTCAATAAAAGTTCAAGTACAGTTTGTCATAAAAATGCAATAAAATGTCATAGTATAGTATGTCATGGACATGCAATGAAAGGTCATATTAGAACATGTCGTAACAATGCACGAAAAATGTAATAGTATTGTAAAATTTCACAGTATATAATGAATGCAATAAAATGTCATAGTACAGTATGTCATCAAAAGTTTGTCACAAAAAGTCATAGTGTAGAAATGTATTGAATGCAATAGTATAGTTTGTCATAAAAATGCAAAAGAAGTCATAGTACAGTATGACATAAAAATTCAAAAAAGTCATACAATTGAATGTCATTAAAAGTAGTAGTATTGTATGTCAAAGAGAATGCAAAAACTGCCATAATAGGTCATAAAAACTCATCGTATGCTATAAAATGTCAGTGTAGTATGTTGTAATAATGCAAAAAAGTCATTGTATATTTAAGTCATTAAAACACCATAAAATGTCATAGTATTGGTCATAAAAATGCAGTTAAAAGTAATAGTATAGTATGTCATATAAATATTGCAACAAAATCAGTCAGTTAAGTATGTCATAAATAATGCAATAAAATCATCATATAGTCATGTAATGTCTTAGTGCAGAATATTAAAAAAATGCCTTCAAAAGTCCTGTAATACAAGCTGCTCCACCCATAAATATGTATTACTTTGGGACTTAATAGAACACAAATTGGTATCATGATTGTTGAAATTAGTTGTACGGACAAAATTGTTATTTTTTTTGCACTAGGCTGTAAACGAGTTGTTTCTGCTGTTAGTTGGGCATGTGTCTACTGGTTTTACTCTGTCTTTGAGCCAGCCTCAAGTGACCAATACAGGAAGTGCATTTTTTTGGCACTTTTACATTGACTTTTTCAGCCTTGGAGGTTGACACTTGGGTAAGGGCAAAGTGGTTGGGGAAAGGTTTTGTTTTGATGCTCATGAACACATAAGAGCCAGTGCACAGTCCTGCACATGCTATTCTATTTATCAGCAATTGGTGGCAGTAACATGCTGGCCAATGAAGCAAAGAGCCAACAGATGCAACAAAACAACAGACTGATACTAAGTAAAAACTGATACAACAGATACATGCAGGAGACGATTTCAAACTACTTAAAAAGAAAAAAATCAGATATGAAAATCTCTTAGGAGGAAGGAAATGCGTTTAATGTTAGGGAAACACCAGAATTTTTCGTGTGCACATCAGCTCCAGTCAGCAGGGACTTCAGTTTCTGTAACTCAGGACTTCCCTCCCAACAGTGGAGAAGACAGGCGAGTATGTTTTATTTCTCCAACAGCTGGCCTCTCCACGCTTCAATTCATCCGAGTCTGAAAGCCAGCAATTTTCAATAAACTTGGAGAATATTTAGGACAACTTGAGATGTTGTTCAGCAGCGTAATGGCAAAACGCGTTCAGGAAGAAATTTCTGTGGGCAGTTATAACGACACCACTATGAGGGGTTCAATGCAATCTACTCAACTGTGTAATTGCAGATGGGGAGATAACAAATGCCGAGACAGACGTGGAGAGGTTTATCCACACGAGTTAAAGACTTACTATCTGAACTGGTGACAACATAAATGTTACACTACATTTTTGATGAGATGGTCTTATGTTGAGAAAGCAGTCAACAAAATCCACGAAAAAAAAAAAAGACAAATTCCACCCAAGCTCAGAGCCCCTTTTCATTCCTACGAGATCACAGTGACAATGACAGCTCCTTCAGATTAGAGGAGTATATTAATTCAAATAATTCTCCCACATCAGTGGGGAATATTAACATGAGCATACATAGCCACAAAACCAATCACGCGAGGACTGGATCACAGAGCAGTTATTAATCCTCTCATATGTTCTTGAAATTGTCTTGGCACACTTTCCTAAGACAATTGGATCATGTCAAAGTCCGTTTAAAAGTGTAAACGGAAACCATTTTTCCCCGCAAGAAAGTGCTCAGAAAGTAATTTAATTTAGTTCAAGTCATCAAATGACAATTTAATTTCATTAATCAGTTAAACTGTGTCTGATTGCAAAGGAGAAGGACGCTGAGTCGAAGCCATCTTCAGCAGTAACGCGCCGACGTTAAGACAATCCCTATGCAAGTATGACTAACTGAGCAGATGCAAAGTGTATCCAGACCTATGCGTGTGCACCCGAGGATGATACAATACAACTGCCCTCAGGTGACAGAATGAGCACAGTGGCACATTCAACTAGAATTGAGCACCAATATACAGCAGGATTAAGGGAAGCGTTGAAGTGATTTTTCTCTCAAGGGTCCTCTGACTGAGCTCTCTCAGCTGTGCAGCGCTGCTATAGTATACCATCATAAACAGAGCCTGCTTTGCTGTAAGGAGTCTGAACTAGAGGACTGATCTAGAGAAGCGTCAGGCGCAAAAAGGCTCAACAATTCACTGCGGAATCGACAGAAGAACCAGCTGAAGCCTGAATGTTTGCATGAAGCAAAATAACAAGGAAAAATGAAACTGTTTGTGAAATAAGTATGTGAAAACAGAGCCGCAGTGCTCTCATGACGACGTGTTCGTGCTTAAGAAATCATAGCATCGCAATTTCTCAGATATTCAACTAATATTTCATTCACCTTTTGTCTTTGATAGTGATGAGTGATCAAAGACGTGGTACTGTAGCTTATACACAGTGCATACACTATGTTGCTAGGAAACAGTAGCTCATGAATATCCTGCAGTTATCAAAGGGGTAATGTTCTGATAGTTCAGTGACGGCATAAAAAAAGCAAAATGTTGGAAGGGTACCTCCCTTCAGGAAAAACAACTGAGAAATAATTAAATAAATGCAATATTTCAATTTATCTATGTGAATATATATTTCTAAACCCTGTGCATATGTGCCGCGGTGCATTGTGTTACAGTGTGACATTGAAATATATTGACATAGACGAAACCTCTCTGCACAACTCATATACTGCCTGTTATGTGCGACAGCATAACCAGCTTTTTCATTCATGTGTCACACCATTGTTTGTAAGTCGCACCTTATTATTACTGCATTTTCCTGCCTTATTCTATAATGTATCAGAGATGCACAGATATGGAATTTCAGTGCCAATAACAAAACATGATAATCGTTGCTGATGTGGTTTTCTTGACAAATAACATTAATCTTAAAATTGTAAAAACGTATAGAGAACAGTAAAGCCAAACATTTTAGATGTTGTCTCCCTGATGGTCAATACAACCTCTGTACTCAATAGACACTGTGTTGAGTGTACGACTCACTGCATGAGATTTAAGAAGCAGTTAGTGGCTCACTCAATGTGGAACAACAGTAGCCAAAAATGTCTGCAAATTGGGTAAACAATAAGGTCCAAGAGCCCCTTACCCTCCAGCAGAGGACGAGATCAGCCATATACAGGGACGGTAAATGATTGGTACTGGCAAGTTACGCAATTCTTATTTGGGGTTGACTGATATTGGTTTATCAGGGCCAATACCAATACCTATTATTAGTAGTTAATAAGACTAATATTTGGGACCAATTTGCATTTACAATAAAAATAAAAATATTTCTGTCAATATTAAGAATTAAGAATATAACAAATTCCAATACAAAACTTTGATAAATGCCTTTAGCAAATTAATCAGAACTGAAACTCTCAGCATCATATACAGCAAGTTCCCAGCAGCATTTCTGTAGAGTCAAGTAAAAATTTAAATCGAAAATGAATAAATAAAAATAGCTCCCAGAGGCTTTACAAAGTAAATGTTCCTCTCAGGCTGACACTTTTTTGTACTTTTTAATTCATTTTATCAGCAATTATTAAAATAAAACGCCAAAACAGATAATCAGCAAAATAAAAAAAAAAAAAATAATCTGTCGACCCCTAGCCATTATTATTATTATTATTATATAGAAAGTTAAGTTAATTTAACCCCTTACAGGTACCAGTTTTTTTGTATTTCTGCTGATAACCTTATTATAGGGGTTTATGGGGACTGACTCACATTTTGACCCAGCCTCAAGTGGACATTAGAGGAACTGCAGATATATGCAGGTTATTATTTATGTACCGTTATGTTTATATCATTTTCTTCAGCAAGAATGAAGTTCTATCTGATCAAATATTTTACCATGTTATTCCAATGCTCTTGAATAATTATTCTAATAGTATGATAATTCTAATTATACTATTCCTATTTTAATTTATGAACCTCTTATTATATATTTCTGCCTTTGTACTGCTGGAACAACTGAATTTCGGTTGGGGATCAATAAAGGTGAATCTTATCTTTTAGAAGTATAATCATTTTGGTTATTATTATTATTAGATCTCTTTGGGTCCTGATATATGTAGATAACACAAGGGCATAAAAAAAACATCCAACACTTTTCTTGAGATAGTATTTACCTAAGTCATAACAATTAACTTCTCTTCTCACTTTATTTAATAAAGTCAATTTAATTGATTGCATTAACTATTCTGAAGCCGTACGTGCCGTTATGAACAATATGTAACTGTCATCCTCAGCAGACAAAGACGTCATTACTCATCTTATCTCTGAGGTTGAGGTTTTTAAAGAGAGGACAAACTCGTCTGTCTGTAACGAACAGCCAGTGATCATTTCAGCTGTTGAGTCCACTGAACGACGCTTCTAATTGAGCCCGGGGGAAGAAGCCAGACGAGTGCTGCATGTAGAGATCCCCAGGTTAAAGACAGACACTCGGGTAACATGTTTCCCTCAGGGAAGAAAAAACACAAGTGTGAGGAGGTGGGTAAAGCCTTTACAATGAAACTAGGCCATCCTAACAAGGACTGGGAAAGACTGTGACAGTAGAATGCAAAGCCTGGTATACCGCAGCCCGGGTCTCTCATATTCACTGCCAATATTGCTTTCATTTGCTATGCACCATTTCACCCTCTCCTTTAAGCTCTGCCGAACTCAAATGCATTATGATGTTGTATGGTAAATATATTTCCTTAGGTAGTCTGTCAGGGGGCTGTTTCACTTCTGGTTTCTGGATTTGGGTTTTTCAAGTAATGAAAAAGAAATGTTTATGTCTGCACCTCATGTCAGCACTGACATTCCTTTAATCAATATTTCATTCATTTTTGGTTAATGTTTCATGCTTTTATATATTCAAGACACATTACTATTGAATTACCATATCTGAGCTGCCACGTCTCTTTTTGTGAACCTACGTGTACCATATATTTACTTATTTGATTTGTTCTGATACTTAACAGATACGTGGATAAGCAACATTGTTCTGAAGGTGTTAATACTGTTTGGTCCTGTCTGAGATTTCTCAGCAGACCGGTTGGATGACAGTTAGCCATGAAATTTTGTGAAGGCATTCATGGTACCCAGAGGATGAATCCTACTAACTTTGGTGATCCTCTAGCGCTACCATGAGGTTTATATTTGTGGTTTGGAGTAAATATCTCAGCAACTACAGGATGGATTGCCAAAAGAATGATCAATATGGGATACGCTATAATGCTCTTGAATAGTGTGACAGCAATATAACTTGTGATAAAGAAACAAATATTAAGCATCAGTGTGAACACGTTAATCATGATGCAATTAAAGTCTGTATATAACACATTATTTTTATTGTATTTTAAATTGCTTTAATTGTCGGATGAAATAAATGTCTTTATCAGGCTGAGTTTCTAAGCTACAGAGACGATAACATCTGAAAGTAGAAGACCTTATAAATCCAGTGGTGCCAACCATGTCCTGCTAGCTTTTTGGGAGCGGGGCTCCAAAGTTAGACTAAATTTTGGTGATGGAAAGACTTCAAGATATCAATTTTTTTTGCTGTCTTCTCATCCCTGATTAAGACAATCTGGTAAGAATTGCTTTATCTTGTCAATATGGACTTCATAACTATTTTGAAATATGAAATAATCGTATTGAAAATAATAACAAATATGGTTTCTCATGATTAACTATTGAAATTCTGCAATTAATCGCAATGTTAAAAATATCATTTGACAGCTCTAATCAGAATGATCTCATTTCTTGACTCAGACTTGCAGGGTACTTGTGCTTGTGACACATTGTCTTTTTTCTATCCAGGCACCAGACGTGCTATTCCTTCCTCTCTGACATTCGCACACTCGTCTGCACTCATCTTGTCACTCTCTCTTCTGTCAACCATCCAGAGTTGAACAGCAGCATTAGTCATAGAAACCAGATGTGCATGTGTGCAGATTCTGACCAATCAGATGATGACTCACCACAAACGCTCCATCCGATTGGCCAAAGAGTTAACAGCGTGTCATGTAACAGACAAAACAGCACCTGCAGACAGAATTTAATTTCACAGGTTGTCACTATTTGAAGTGAAATCTCCCAGTCTTTCGTGATGTTACTCTTGAGCAAACTGACATCGCAATGACAATTTTAAACACTACATATTGTGTAGCCCCACTAAATTTGGTTGATTTTGTGCTGTACACTGTTTTTCACACTAATTATCCACAATGCAACGCACAAAGGAAATGGACCACATGCCATGAAAAAACAAATCCTCCAACTCAAAGACAAGCACACAAATAATTTCTGTAAAAATCTCATGCACTCGTATGTTCACTGGACTTAAAGCAGCCGTGATTTCCTAATTCTATTTTTATGCTCAAGAGTTTTGTGAATGATAACAAACCTAGACAGGCACTAGAAATTAAGATGAAAAGCATAATAACAGTATAAAAGGAAGACAGTCATATTCTGCCACGACATGCATTTTTATGTGTATCTAGACTTTAAGTCACAAATTGCTCTTTTTGACACCCTTTGGGAAGCACCAGTATAACAACTGTCATTTAGTGTTACAGTAGCATATAACTGATACAAAAACGGTCACATTTTACAAAAACAGTGATAAGAGAACCTTATTTGTGATCCACCAGAAGCACTCACTTAAATAAAAGACGCACACAGCATCATCATGCAGACTCTTAACTGTTATTATAATACTGTTGACTGGCTAGAGACTGACTGCCGATTTTTCTGCTTTTGTAGTTGAAATCTCTCAGGACACCTCTCATTCTTTTGTTGCACTTCCCCTCTCTGCTGAGCGTGTGAAAATAGCAGGAGCTGGTGGCAGGAGGGAGTTGTTTCAAAAGAACAAGCTAAAGCCCAGAAATTCAGGTGCGGAAATGTTGAAGCACAGCTGCTGATCAACACTCAGTTTGTGGGATGGAGCATTGAAATGCTGCTTTGAATTAAATCCTTCTCTTTTATTACCAAGAGAAGGTGCTTAAATGGCTAAGATTTGTTTCAGATTTGGGTCTCCAACAGGGGGTCTGGCATCCCTTGGGGGTCCCCAGAGTTACTGCAGGGGGCTGCCAATCCAACATATTATTAGCAAAGATAAATCAGCATATCCATTAAAAAACTCAAGCTATTTAAATTACAGTACACTGGCACTATTAATAGGCTAACCTGTGAATCCTCATAAAATGAATCTTTGATGTATAAATACATGAATCTCACAATGTTTCAATAGTTTACTATTTTATGCACCATAAATGGTATGTTTTAACATGGCACTTTACATAAAAATACATCTCAATTTTATACAGTGGTAGTGGCTCCCTGCACCGTCTCTTTCTCTCTCCTTTGCCTGAAAAACCATAAATGATCTCTCGTCTGGCAAGTTAAGAAGTGGTGAACAGAGAGCAATGAAGCCACCTCCAAATAGTTTTACAAAGTAATCCAGTAAAACCAAGATAATCTGACGATTAATTAATGCTACATGTTGAAATTATAAGAAAGAATATTAATAATCGAGTAATCATTTGAGTGATTTGTCAAGTAAAAACTGCTGAATATTTCCCACAGTTCCAGCTTCTCTACTGTGATAAGTTGTTGCTTTTCTTTCTTTTACAACATTTTCAAACTGAAGGTCTGCGGGTTTTGAACTTCTCCTTGGCCTTTGAGAAACTGTGAGGAATTTCATACTAAATCTGTAATAGTAAAAAATAATTTGAAGATGTGAACTGTGAAGGTTTTTTTTTTAAAAACTATTTTCTGACATTTAATTGATATAATTGTGAGATTGCTGAACTCAAGGTCTACTTGCTCTTTTCTGGAGCTTTCACTTTCTGATCAGCATCTAAAGGGACAGGCCAGCAACAAATCTATATTAGCCACCCATAAAAACCATTATCAGTTTTAGTTTACACTATATTTAGAATATTTTCAATGCTTCACCTTGCTTTCAGACAGCAATTTCTGACGGAGAATTTAAGTCGTTATGTTGCTCTCTTTAAATCCAGACTCCATTAGGAAAAACAATAATTTACCATTGCTGAACACAGGAGCTGCTGGTCCGTCGCTGCCTTGATCAGTTAGCTTGTTTGTGTTATTTTGTGACTTTAGAGTTTATAAGCATTAGTTCAGATTCACTAAGGTCAAACTATAACAACAATAATCCCCCTGATCGAGGCAGTGGTAGTGCAGCGTGTGTTCGGTGAGCTAAAATTTGTGTTTTTCTCATGAAGTATGGTGGCTTTGTAAGGACAGTCTGCAACAAGGTAAAGCAATGAAAATACTCTATAGAGTACACTTAAACTGTTATTGACTTTTTTAGGTATCTAAAATACGTTTTTACTGCTCTTACTGCTGGTACTCCTGCATGCTTCTCCACATTCGGGGCGAGCCGACCATCATCTGAAGTTCATATGCTGATTATGGATAAATAACTCAAAGAACTGAAGATCTGAACTATCCTTAAAGGCCTTCAAATTGCCTCAAGTTAACCTTATATTTTAAAATTCATCAAACATTTTATTCTTATGTCTTTGAACTGACTCGATCTTCATATTTTCAAAAAAAAATGTATCCAGCACCAACAGTTGTTAGGTGGTTGAGCCAGTGAGTAAGAAACATGAATAGAAAGCAGATTAATGTGTGCGTTGTTGCACAGCACAACAATGCATTAGGCTGTGAGAATAAATAGTAAACTGCAGCAGGATTGGAGATGTAATCGTCGAGTATGTATAACAAATGAAACAACAAAGTGGACAATGAGTATTCAGGGAAGATCCAGATTTATCTTTTCCCACGAGGGACTCTACAACAACTTAGTTAGCGTGGACTTTGCTACGGAAGAAGTAGGTCAAGTCTAGATAGAGGTGAACTCAATCCCTGAAGCTGTTAAAAATCATGATTTATTGTGAGCCATTTGAAGCCCCTCACCCACCAGCAACACTGTAGGTACACTGTAGGTTTTTTAGCAGGCTAAAGAAGAATTTGTCTTTCATAAGCAGAGGAGGGTGAGCTCAGACAGTAATACATCTACACAGAGCACAAGATGCACAAGAGGAAATTGCTCCTCATTTTTAATGTGGTTCCATTTTCCAGGCAGATAGTCCACACAGCGCTCCCTAATATGACCACTCACATTTCAACAGATGTGGTCAACACTGAGCAACACTCGCTTTGATTTTTCTCACAAGACTTTGTTGTTGTGATCTGAAATAACTAATGACCAATATGGAATCTGCTTTTCCGTTGAGGCAGGTTTGCAACAAACTACAGATTATGAGCTACCAGGGAATGTTTATCTCTAAACAGGCTCACTTTTCTACCACAGAAACTATAATTTCTCTGGATTGATTGGGCCGTTAAACCTTCTATTGAGATTAATATTAAATCCACATATTTCCTGGACCAGGAGACTCCCGTACTCATAAATAAAGCGCCACTTAAAACAGTTTTGCATAAACACTCTTCGAGCCAAAAAGTGTTGATTCAGATTTTTTTGCTTGTAGCTCATCTCGTGGAGTGGGACGATTATTCTGCATCCTTAAAGGAACAGTTCACCCCAAAATCAGAAATACATATTTGATCTCTTGTAGTTCTGTTTATCAGTACAGATTGTTTGGAGTGAGATGCCAAGTGGTGGAGCAAATCAGCTGTAGAGATTTCTGCCTTTTCTCGAAAATAATGGAACTAGATGGCGCTCGGCTTGTGGTGCTGAAAGCGCCAAAAAATACATTTAAAAAACTCAACAACAATGACTCTTTCCTGAAATCAAGACAAGGTTACTCAAGATAATCCACAGACCTTGTTGTGAACAGTTTAATGTAGGAACTATTTTCTTTCTACCGAACTACACCTGCAAACCACGTCATGAAAGAGACACTCGTGCTTGTGACAGTGTGACATGTAAACAATGATGGCGTCTTCTTTGGCTTAACTGTTACAATAGGAGGGGCCTGCTTCCTGCGTGATGATTTGTTCAGTTGTTTGTTCACTTTAAAAAAAAAAACTACTGAAAAAGGATAATTTATTTAATATAACTGCATGATTTTATTTTTTACTCTCAGTGGAAGAAGGGATTTGTTCTAAATAAATGTCTCAGTATAGAACGATGGGATCAACTTCCAACATATGCTTTATTAATAGATGGAGCTTTTTTCTTTAGATGCCCTGAATTTGATCCTTTTAGAAGAACGTGCCCTTAAATGTAACCTCGTGCCTCTCTTATAGCATTTTTGTTATGTTATGTTGTTATTTTGATTATTCATATGTATTTTTAAAGACAACTTTGGTTATAAAGCAGATTCAGAAGTTTTAGTTTTTATGTTTCTCTTCATTAACTGTTTAGAGAGACAGTGTTTCCTAGAATTTAATGCTACCATGGTAAATTTAATGCTAAATGTAAGATAGAGGGATAATGTTACAGCTCAGCCAACAAGGACTAAGATATAAACTAGATATATATGGGAGATATAAACTTATGTTTAAATCTCCCATGAGTAGATGCACCCGTTCCTCTTTGTCATGATACAGTTGGCAGGTGTAGTTTGGTAGACAGAAAATAGTTCCTACATGAAACTGCTCATAACAAGGTCTATTGATTAGCTTGAGTAACTGGTTAATGATTTCTGTTACGTGACATTGATATCTCCAAACCTCACACCAAAACAATCTAGATTGAAAAATAACATTTTTGATTTTGGAGTGAACTATCACTTTAACTTTTCAAATCATAGCTTAAGCTTTCATCATTAACTTTTTTCCTTTTAAATCCTCCCCGTAGTTGTGTACATGATATTCCCACTGCAATAAACCCACCAACACTCCACCAGTGGCCTGTGAACTCTTTTTAAGGACACAACTCCACAGCTACAAAACAAGTTGAAGGAAGTGACAGCTTAGGCTTTTCTTTTTCCACGTTAATTTACTTTCAATGCAAGTGTCAAACCTAAAGCTGATATAGCTGCTGGGAATCACAATTTATACAGTATTTTTTCCCAGTGCTGCAAGAAGAATGACATTTTTGCTTTTCGCCTCGAGGTAAATTTTAAATTCACCACTGGGTCTGAACAAAGTCTCTGAATGCAAAGCTAAATATATGTTCAACAACCTGTGACAAATGCGATTAGTCACAAAGTCCCTCTGATGTAGAGGGTCTGATACAGCGTCTCATCAGGCCTCGTAATCACTTGGAGCTCGAAGTCTTGATGAAGGCACAAAGGCACAAAGTGCCTCCTTCCCGCTCCCTTTATTTGTCGCCTTAAGGCCTCACACTGTGCTCCTACGATCACGGAAACAAAAAGAACTATAGGAATAAAAGATCCAAATGTCAATGTCTCTGTTTATTCTCACATGGGAGGAAATACTGAACAAAACGCTGGGTAAAGGATAATGGCTTATGAAACCAGATATCCTGCACCAATCAAAAGCCAATACAAACAGCTGATTAGGCTATAAGCTGAGGTGTTGAGATCAAAATGAGAAATCTACTGTGGAGGTAATGGGCACTCTCAAGGTAACCACACTGTATCTTTCATCAAAATCTTAACCACACCAGTCCTCACTGATGTGTCAATTAAGTGTGAGGAATAAGAGGGTGCAGTCTGGTTTCTGTGTTTCTACAGCAGAGCCAATTCAATGCTCATAAAAGTGACATATTTCAGCCTCCTAATTATCAACCACCATCTGCATAGTGTCTGAGGGATCAGGATGATTTGTTTGGAGAATCCTGAACAATGAGTTCAGACAAACACACTGTGGTTTGAGGAAAACCAATAATATATGTTAGAAATGTATTAGGGGTTGATAGTTTGGTTACTGCATTTATAAGATTTTGATTTTAAAATGAAGATTTTAGTTGTTGCCCTCCATGTGAAAGAGGTGATGAACGTGACATCATGTAACGGGTATTAAGAGGCTAATTTACACAAAGTGGCTGGGTTGTTATGCGTCTGCAGACATTAAGCAACATTATTTATCATTTTGAAGCATGTTTCTGACAACCCGATGAGTGCTTTTAGTTCTGTTTTGATCTCCATCAACTCCTGAAGAAAATATCAGGCTTTTATTTATAGCTATATAAATAAATGCCAATAAATGCCAACCAGAACAGTGGGCTGAAAGATGCTCCGTGGAACTAAAGGGAAATGCAGCTCTAGGCATGGGCATATTATAGTATTGCCATATTTTTGATTATTTAAAAAATACAGAGAGTACTCGCTTGCTGATATATATATATGTATATATAGATAAATATAACTATATATATATATTATACTGAGATGCTGTACTAAAGTAATACAGCGTGATGTTACCAGAGGTCAGTCTCTACTGGAACAGACAACTGAGCTGAAAAAGATGTTAACAGTGAGTGGTGGGTATAACGTTACAGGACTGCAAACAGTCGGCCATCAACAACAAAGAGACACAGCTATGAAAAACATGAATAATATCACATCTAAACTCTGTGAATTAAGTGTTAATTTTGACCAAACCAGTGTAATGATTGTTAGAACAGTGGAATATCTAACTGGACAAACTAAGATGTATTTAGTGAGTGTGATTTCATCTGCTCTCACTTTTGTCTTCAGATGCAGTTACATCGTGTTTCATCAAAAATGCAATCAATGGCAACTAAAGAAACAGGGAAGTAACACACACGGTGATATTTAAAATAACGGACTGCTTATTTGAAAACGGGACATTACTACTTCACTGCTTATGTGGTCATTACTCGAAAACCTCACCTCAGTGAGTCTGTGACTTGCTGCAAGTTGGTTTGTTTATACATAAGTTTATAATGAGATTCAGCCCACTACAATGGTTGCTACGGCAACAGCACACATCAAAATGGCAACAGGTTCGACCATCCTGCTATGGTACTTGTATGTTTGTTTTACTTTCATTTTATTTCTATGGTCAGGAAGGGTGAAAATATTTCAACAGATACCATCCAAGACTAGTCAGCGCAATACTACAAACAATCCTTTTCACATTACTCACAACTATTTAACCTATTATTAATATATAAAATTACAGATTAATCCAGCTTAAAGGAGTAGTTCAACATTTGGAGGAATACAAATATTCACTTTCTTGCAGACTGTTAGATAAGGAACTGTATACCAATGTGTAGTGTATTAGCTTAGCTTAGCAAAAAGACTGGAAATGCTGGGAAACAGCTAGATTGGCTCTTTCCAAAGGATAAAAATATATGTCTACCAGCCCCTCTAAAGCTCACTAAATAAAACAAATATGTACAGATACAGAACAGCAAACATAATGATAATGTGTGGGGAGAATATTACAGTTATGTGCAAAAGTTTACCCATCATGTTTTATGCCATCTCCACTGGTTAACTTAAAATTTGTTTTGGCCTAATTGTCAGAAAAAGCATCTAACTGTGGTTTGTTAGGAAATACAAAACACAAGTTGTTCTTTTTACATTTCTGTTCAAGCACAGATTGAACAAACTTCCAGTCATTGTGCTAAGCTAAGACAGTCACC
Source organism: Plectropomus leopardus (assembly GCF_008729295.1). NCBI lineage: Eukaryota > Metazoa > Chordata > Actinopteri > Perciformes > Serranidae > Plectropomus > Plectropomus leopardus. The sequence continues at coordinate 31,578,554 of NC_056464.1, read as the reverse complement.
TCCTGGCTCCAGCCTCACGATTAACATCCAGACACGAGAGTGCTATCACTCCTCTTATTTAACTCCTGAACAGAAAGAGAACAAACATGTTTCCCTACATGTTGAACTATTCCTATAATACGCGACTAGTTCTACTACAAAGACAAAGACACAAAAAACATTTCTTATTTCCTGTTGGTAATAAGACACAATTCCAAAATCAGTCCCATTGTTTATGTTCAGCTTCCCATAAGCCTTAAAATAAAGTTAAGGGCAACGATATTCAGCATTTCAAAAGATCCTGAGCCAAACTCTTGAGGAGTGCAAAGAGGACTCTGAAACGATCCAAAACATGCACTCTGAAAGCCAAACACATCTCACAGAGCTGTTGAGAGCACTCAAGGAAATGAGTCCAGGGAGCTGCTCTGCATATGTGTGAAAGTTTAGACGGCATACAAAATCAGTGCGGCTCACTCTTATATGGTGTGACAACCTACACGTTATCCTGGCACTCTGTCTGGTTTCAGTCTGAAAATTGTGCTGCCAATAGATATTAGCTCCTAAAGACCTGTTTAAGAGGTAGTACAGGGAATACGTGTCAGGGAGGCACAGAAGTGTCTGTTCTGAGGCCAAAGAAAATAGATGTTTTTCCATTCCTGTTTTTTCTGGAGTTCATCCTTCCTGTCTCTTCCTGCCTCTACGACGTACTCTCTATCTGCTGGGATCTGACACGTCCGACCTGCTGGCTGATACAGTAATTGAAGGACAGGTGATAAACTGCATGTCAGCCTTCCAGTACAACATGAAGTGCTGATAGGAGAATAGATTAAACCAGGTGTGGAAAACAGCCAGTGGTCTGAGAGCATCCTTAATGTCCACTTAGAGGTTATAAATTAGTCACTACCCACATGGAAACTGTGTGTAAACAGATTAGAGAATCGATGCTGTTTGTGTCTCCATGTTTTAACCATCCTGACTGAGGGGAAAAAAAAAGATTTTTGTAGTTTGAATATAATACAGTATCTGTACATTTATACATTCTCTTACATTAACAAGCAGCATTATTATTCAACAAAAAGCAAAAACAAAATTCTCAAGAGATAATTCATACATAGGCAATATGCGAGTTATTATTTAAAGGCTCAAACCAACAGAGGAACAGCAGGCAGGCGCTTTAACGTGCAAAAACCAGCCTTTAGGCCCCAAAAGCTGCATGTTCACTGTGTGCTCGTTGGTTTGTGATAATTTAAAGATCCCCTCCAGACATGTTTTTTAAAGACATATTAAAATACTGTGCTTGGAATGATAACTTGTCTCTGATATGGTTTTTCGACAAAAACACTCATCTTTCTCCCCCGGTGAGAACCTATGAATATGCAAATATTTTTCATTTAAAAGTTTAACTGCTGGACACAAGATGTTTCTCACGTCACTGAAAAGTCCACTCCCGGTGTATGTTAACTGGAGGTTTCATGTTTTCACATCAGATGTGTGCACATGGCAACTGCAAAATAAGATTATAAAACAATCATGATTATGACAAATAATCTATGGTTAAGGTTGGGCAATTAAAGATTGTGGCAACAGTAAATAAAAATTTGAATATGAATAGGGCAAGTATCGTCTCCTGCATGAAAGTGTTAGACTGCCATTTATCACCCCGACCTCCACACCTGTCACTTGGACCTGCTACTTCCTGCAGTGGCAGCTGGTGGGAAAAATTTTACCGGAGGGCTTTCTGCCAGGAAGAGAGTTCTTGGTTAGGAAAAAAGTCATAGTTTGGGATTAAATAAATAGATGGCTCCTGTGTGCACATTGGTACTGACCTGAAATTGTGAGGTGTGGAATAATCTTATTAATGCAACAGTTAATTCAGATGAAGCAATCTGATTGGACAGGAGGCATTCCATAGTGTTGTTATAGAGTATAATGGCACTGGGACTTTGGACTTGGACTATGAATATCACCCCACTTTACAGCTGTTACTGAACCATTAATAACATTAACTATTCGTGAGCCTGCTGCCTGAAGGTCATGTAACAAACGTTCTCAACTTTGCACAAAAAGGAACATACTACAGATAACAGATGGAGAGAAGGAAAGACGCCTTGATACTTCACTAAAAAATTCCAGGTATGACCATATGATGAGACGTAGCAACGTTACTGCCTGATAAAGCTGATAACTCAACAGCATCACAAAAACGACCAGAGCGACTGTCAACAGACGGGCTATCGACCGAATCACAGCCGTGCTGATATTCTATACAACAGCACTCCTCCTTGTGTGATTTTGTCTAAATGAACATAATTTTAAGGGATAATGGGCTTGTAAAGCCTCAACTTAGTGTTTATAAATAACTTCCAGGTAGAAAACCTCTGCTCACGTACATACAGTTTGACAGTGCTGAAGAGTGAGGAATGAACGAGATATCAAGAGAAATCCATGAGAGTTAAGTTTTTAAAGGCCACTCTTAAAGGGAAACGATTTTCAACCAGAAAAACAGTGTGGGTAGCAAGGATGCACTGTTGTAAACTTCCCTCCATCTAACCAGCACCTGAAATCCAAAATCCAATATAAACAGTAAAAGAAGCCAGTGCTGATCAACAATAAATCAAAATTATCTTGCTGCACTGCCTTGTTCTCCCCTAAAATGCTTTCAGAAACATATCTTAATGTCCTGTTTAGCTGTAATGTGAGAGTTTGATTCTGTTTAACTGTAATACCAGACTGTTTGTGATCAGCTGGCCTCTATTGTCTCAAACAGACAAGGTCACATTATGTCAGCCACCAGTTGGAGCATTTATTGGTCTGGTATGGCACAGTGCATTCTTAGTAGTTGCAGGTTTTTTACGCAAAGTGTCCTCTTTTTTTTCTGGTTGTGGAGCACCAATAAAGTATTTGCATCTTTCCAATGCATATACAGCCTAGTTTATGTAAGGACCCTCTTTATATTGGGATATATTTCTTTATAGATTGAAGAAGAGTTTGGGTTTTTCAGATTTCCATCTGCAAAGCACAAACATGCTTAAAAACAAGTATAGACTCTGAATCTGAGAAGGGAGGATATCTGGGACACGACACAACACATGATGGGTACTTGACGGTGACTGGGGTTACACACACAGTGCAAGGAGAGTAGAAAGAACAGGAGAGAATTCAGAAGGGATCCCATGACTTGTTTTTGCCCTGTGGCAGTAAAGGTTGGGTTAATCCAGGCGTGCATGAACCAACGTACACATGTGCTTTTGAGGTTAACTTGTCACAGTGTACTTAAACATATTCTCGTTAAAATATGACTAAGCTGCAGAACTGTTTTGAGCCATTTTTACGGACTTTAAAGATGACCACAGCCTCTGTTCTCCATCAAAAAAAAAGGCGGACTGAAAACTTTTTACAGCTACCTCTGAAGTCTACAGAGTTTAAGTGTTTCGTAGACACGGTAGGCTTTGGGTGGAGTATATCACTTTAACAGCCTGCAGGTGCTTGGGTAATTCACTGCACTCGGTCTGTAAGCTCCTTGGAGAACCTTCCCTGCTGCTTTTGTTTTAGTACAATCATGAGTCCTTGAAGCTGACAAACTGCTTTAATTCGACTCTAATGACTGAAGACATTGACAGGGAAACAAATAGCACAAGGGCAAGGAGCACCTTCACTTTCCATGTACAGTGAAATGAATGAACCTCATCACATGGACTCATGATTCACAATCTGCAGACACAGGTGGGTGATGAGAATGAGTAACACTGTCCCTTTCCTCAGAAATTACTGTCAAATTGCCCTTGATGAATGCACTGAAGCCCTTATTCAGCAGGGAGGCCTCAGTACAAGGTGATGCGATCCCCGGGGTGAATTTATTTCTCTGTAGTGTACGATTTAAAAGATACCTTGTTGAAAAATAAAACATGCATGTCTGATTAGTATCACGTTGATGATAATTAGTGGTGCAGAACAGGGGGAATTTGTTTTGTTAAAAAAGGGGAGTCTGAATAATTACTGATGACAAGGAATATGATCAAAAACAATGTTAAAATTACTGAACTGAATCAGCATCACAAAACTCAATTTATACCTCACTGGCAACAACTGTTCAATATTAATATTAAATGTTTTGTTGATATTTCCTTCAATTCTTCACAGACTGGGACCCACAGAGATCATCACTGTGTGTGTGATGATAATAGAAAGCAACTATTTTTTTCCTTTAATGATTTCTTCAATTAAAGTCTTATATGAATACTATTTACTGTATATTACTGAATGATGATTACTGAAACCTGAACATTATTTAGAAAAACAAACAAAAAACAAAAAACAAACAAAAAACGCAAAAAAGAAAAAGAAAGTACATTTAAAAACAAATAACAATAATTCTATATTTATGATTATTATAAATATAGCTCTTCCCTAGCTTTTGTCTTTTTTCCTAGACTTTTTTCCCTAGCTTTTTAAAAAATATTTTCTAAATCTACTAATTTCTTAGACTTCGTGGAACATTTCTTATCGACTTGCTTATTGCCTTTTCCCTCATGTTTTTTTTTTAAGAAATTGCACTAACAACACTTACAAAAACTTGTAAAAGGTGTCTGAAAGCAGCTGAAGAAAAGTGATACTGCTCCAGGTTTCAAAGGGTTAACAGGGGCAAAGCTTCCCCTGGCGTCTCTGTAGTTTGCACCCTTGTCAATAAGACTTGAGAGATCAGTATAATATCATGCAGTCTAGTAAAACTAGGAAATAGTATAAAGCTGATAAAATAATGTTAAGTTTGATGTTTTTTTTCACTGTGAAAGAGGGCCTGGAGTTTCAAGAGCCAAAACACAACATTTGGGTTAAAAAAGTATTGTAAATCCCTGCACAACAAACCTGCTTAAAAGGCATCACAAGACTCTTCAGTCATAATTCTCAATGTCTCATATTCTGAAATCATGCTTCACAGTAAATGTGTCAGGAGGATGTGTTCTCTCAGCACATCAAGGCTGAGAAAACATGAAAAAAAAAGAGAAAACACTTATGTTAAGTGCATGCACTGCAGACTGGTAACACGATGCCCAAACACTGATAACAAGGTAATGTGGAGGAAATGTGAGTGTTAGTGAAAGTGTCGACACTGACGCCTCATGTTTCTGATTTTCAGAGTTATCACTCTTCGCAGAACCACCGTTATCAGAGTCGTGCAATGAGTCAAAAGTCACTTTGTTGAGGGGGAATCATTCATTGGAATCCTGGATTTAGGGGAGTTTCTTTATTAATGTTACACTTCTTTTCTTTTTTAGCTTGAGGAGCTTAAAATGAGTGAAGAACCGCTGCTCGCACAGTGTGACAAGTGGAGAGCCTGGAGAGATTACTTTTTCACTGCTGTCTACAATAATGTAATATTGTAGCTTCTTACCCTGCGACCTCGGGGCTACACTTGTCACTCTCACCTACTCACACGGAACAGACGTGAAGTAATGTCTAACATCTAAGAAAGTATGTATGAGTTTGGTTGATCATATTCTGCACACATCTTGTTTTTTATTCCGCTGACTTGCTGCGTTGTGTTACTTTTTGTTTTTCTGTGTTTGATACAGTAAGGGAAGTTCGGGCTCGATCGGCCAGACTAGAGGATGAATGGTTGTTATGATGGAATGTGATATACTGCACAAACATAGTTGGTTTTTCTTCCTTATTGGCTGTTTCCAAGGTCAGAAAAAGCGCAGACAGCACAAAGCATTAAATGAGCAATTCTACTTCACATATAAAAGCTAGATTTTTGAGTTTTTCTTCTTTTCTAATTCTTCCCAGAAACCATATTTATCCTCTTAAACTGGTAATCCATCACAATTTAGAAAAAAAAGGAGTCCACTATGTTTGAGATTGAGTTTCAAACCTTGAGCAGATACAGTTCTTTTCCTTCTTTTTAAGAGTAAATGTATAAACTGAGCCATGTGGTTACTTCAGCTTAACTGCGGGGTGCATGTGCAGAGGTGCATGGTCTGTAACCACCAAAAGATGATTCACATGCCTGAATTGCTCCATGGGGTTCACAGGTCAAGTAACTTAAGGCCATCTGATTTCTTATTCAGCTTCCCATTGCCCTTTTCTTTGCCTGATCCATAACAGAGCAGAGACGGGGAAAGTATCTCACAAGGCCATTACTATGTGGCTTATCGGACAGCTCGTCAGCTACAGGCAGATGGATGGCATTCAGTGTAAGCAAAGCCTGAGATGGGGACCTTAAGATATTAGCCTAAATGATGACCACTATTTCCCCCTGCAGAGGATAAGGTTGTTTGGCAGGACTGGTGCAAAAAAGGCAACAACAGCACAAAGACTGAAGTGGCTGTGGATGAGTTTGGCATAATTCCCCTTATATTCTGAAAATGATGGAGGAATACTGCATGTGTTTACATATAACACAGTGAAAAAATAGGTTTAGACCAGTATATGGACAAAATACAAGTACTGAAATTACTGTACAAATAATAAAACTTTTAAGCAGCTCTTTGTGAGTTAAATGCAAATGGAAACACACTTATGCACACAGTGTCAACTCTAATGCTGATCTTTAGCAGGTATAGGGACGGGCATCGAAAGCCGGTGTTAACTGGTACAACTGGATCAGGTTGGTACTTAAGTACCAACAAGCTCCATGACAAATGGTGCTGCTCTCAGCATTTAGGACATAAATTGTGTAACGTCACTTCATTCTAACCTGATTCTAACTTATCTGGAAACCTGCCTCTCATGATGACAAAGCTGCCAGCATCAGTGGATGACGGATGACGTTTATTGTTGTTCTGCTGCTGGCTGCTCTGCTCATAGTAATAGTAGTAGTAGTAGTAGTAGTAGTAGTAGTAGTAGTAGTAGTGGTGGAGGTAAGGTGAACGTCAGACAAGACCAATTGGTCAAGAGTGCAGGCTCACTTTTCTAAAAGTCACAACAGTGCAGCTAAATGTAATTTGTGTCAAAGGGTAACTGCAAGTTAAGCATACCATAAATATGAAGCAGTGCAGCTTCTTTGATAGCTTTAGCAAAGCAGCTACTGCTAATGTAAGTCCAGAGGTGGAGCTCCCGGGCCCTGGTGGCTCTGATGGCAATGCTACAGGGAGTAGCAAAACTAAAAAATGCAGGCAGCACTAATAAGACTGTTACTAATAGCTATGCCAATGTTGTGTGGTTGATTTTACTCTGACTCTATTGTCTGATAGCATTTCTTATCACCTTAACTTGGTTTAACTGAAAAATTAAACCAAAAAGATTCAAGATGGCATGGCCAGTGGGCAGTGCTTGGTACTTTCCTTGACTGTATCCCAAACTTTTTCATTTTACAGCAAAACAGTGCACTGAAAAATATGTTTCTGAAGAGTTTCAGTCAGCTCTTGTTCAATTTTACGAGTGGGGAAAGTTGAGGATTCACGAGCCATTTAAAAAGAGTAGTTTGCTCATTTTCTCCCATCCCTACAGCAAAGTCTTTGCATTTCATCAGAGGACCATGAATGTCTGAAATAAATGTAGTGCCAATAATTAATAATTAACACAATACGTGACCTGCTGGTGGCACTTGATATAAAAAGAATAATGTAAGTTAGTAAAGGGATCACCAAAGTCAGCTGGATGGGTCCTCCAAGATATTTCAGCCTGGACCAAAGCAGTGGATGACTAACTGATTGACATTGCCATCCAAAGAGCCAGGCTGCTAGCATAGCTGAAAAAACATATTGCTGAGCTTCACGAAGTTGACCTCTGGCACTGTGAGGCTCAGCTGTGCCCACAACTGGTGAATGAATGAAGTTTTTCTTCAGTGCGTTTGGACAGGAAATTATTCTGCATGGTGACAACCTTGGGCAGTTCAGACACAAACAGAAGGACTGTGGGGATTTCAGTCTCCTGAGTTTTATCCCACATGAGACTTCTGGCAGAAAGGGCCTTTATTAAAGAAGTGTGTTTTATTAAGAATATATTCCTACAAGGAGGGCTCGTCTATCATCATGGCTGCACAGAGGTCCATTATTACACCAGAGTTATCGCTCCTGTCCCTGGTAACACTGCAGTGCTCAAACGGCTACTATAAGGAAGAGTTATGGTGACCAAGACAGAGAGATATATAACGGCCAAGCATCACATGATGAATTACTGCTTTGCCTGGGCTTATTTGTTGGTACTTAGGGTTGGCTGTGATATATACCAAGAAGCGGTGGCACGATACAGAGGAGGTTTGAGGTAGTCTGTCAGGGTGGTTGGATATCAGACAGGCCAACAAGCTAAGAGGAAAGGGAAGGTGGGGGTGAGAAAAACAGAACATTATGTTCAGATTATTTCTGGTTCCAACACATAAGGTGTGCACTTTTGTTTCATACTGTCATCCATCACTACACCAAGAAGAAAATATACAACCCAGATTCATGAATATGGCCATTATATTAAGCTGTACATCTGAAATACATTTTCCATATATGTACATTTCTTTGCAGCCATGCAGAGAATAAGCAGGATAGGTGTAGAAGATAGACAGGTGGATATTTTTAGATCTGATGTACTGACTTATTCTGAATAATGTATTTTTGATGTATTACAGTATATAAGGAACAGGAAAATGCCTGACGGGCGATTCACTGTAGTTACAGAGACAGTTATTGATTCCAACTAAACTCGATTTTGCTGTTATTAGTGCTGTAACTGTTATTTGGTGACAGGTTAAGGTAGTTGTGTTGGGTTTAGGTTTCATTTGTTATATTAATCTTTTATGCGAATTTGTGAAAAAGTGATTTATATTTATTTTTTTTTATATATTTGAAGCTATTAAGAGTAAATATATTGTTAAATTTAAAGTTCAAATTTGCCTTTGCTTTAAAAGAAAATACGTTCATTGTTTTTTGACCATCGTTTTGTGCTTGATTCCTTTTAAAGTGTCCAATCAGGCACCAGTACTGTTTTAAAAATTTTGTTTTAGCACCAGTATTACCTCATCCACAACCCTACTGTTGTGTGAATATTAATAGTTGAGCACATTGAGATAATCAGCTGGTGACACTAATTCTCCAGTTGAATGGTGTTAAACCACTGCCAAAGAAGAGGGAGCAGTGAGATGATGTATTTAAAAGAGTACCATGTAGAAAGCGTGACTGAAATGTGACATAAGTATTTGTTTTTTGTATTTTTAGCCTCCTCACTTAATGTTAAAGTCACATGTTTCATGTTCTCATGATATATTTGTAAAACCAGTTTCCAATGCACTTTGTCCTATTTTTTATCAATAACTGTTTTATCGGCCATTCTATCTGTAATGCACAAAGGGGAAAAAATCATTAAAATAGGTGGATGGAAAGTCACCTTTTGCTCTGCATGTAGATAGGTATGATAAACTGGCATACATTTAATGACATATATATGCAATGTATAGACTGGACTGGAATAAACTTTAAATGCATCACTATTTATTCACCATATATCCACTATATGTGAACATGACAGGTCATTATTACAATTAGAATTACTGCCTCACTACTGAATGCCCCCATCAGTCAGTCAAGTTACAGATACATCCACCTCTTTCCAGTCTCATACAGTATGTAGCCGTGACAGCAGACAACCCTTCAAATATGGATGCTGCTGCAAAGATACAAATTCTTAAATGCCTCATACACATCTTCTCCCCTAGCAGCACAGAAGATCTATAATATCAGCACAACTTCAAGGTGGACACCCATCATTAGCATCACCAATTCAGTACCAAATGTTTCCCCTTCTGTTTCTGAGTTACGATGTTGAATAATGGCCAGAGGAGTTTTTCTGCAGAACATTATGATGTGACATCATAATGTTCTGCATAATGTTCTGCAGAACATTATGATGTCACAGTTAAGTTGAAATTTGACCTTTTGGATATAAAATGTCTTCACTTCATCATTTTATTCCATTAGACATCTGTGTGATATTTTGTCATTATTAGAATATGATTTCTTGAGTTATGGCCAAAACATGCTTTGTGGGGCCACAGTGATCTTTGGCCACCAAATTCTTATAAGTTTATATTTGAGTCCAGGTGGACATTTGTGTCAAATTTAAGGAAATTAACTCAAGGTGTTCCTCAGATATCAAGTTCAAACAGACGGACAACATATGCCTCCAGCCATGGCTGTTGCAGGCACAAAGGCGTAATAAACCAACTTTTACTGCTGGTAGGAGACAGGATGTTTTCGGAAGTTTTATGCCTTCAGTCTGGTCTTCAGCAAGTGAAATACACCATCAGCTGGTTTGAAATAATGTGACTGACTTAGCCAGTCAAAAAACTCAAGAATACTGCACCAAAAAACCAGTGTAGCTTTACCCTTTTTTGAAACCATCTCCACGGCTTACAGCAGTAACATTATGCCTTCTCCTATAATAGCTATTTTTGGCATCCTCTCAACTCCAGATAATTCCAGTATCCCTGCTCACTTACAGAAGGTTATTGCTTTTCCTCTCTATTAGCTAGATGCTCAATTCTGCTAAATGCAAGGATGTAACCCCTCCATCCAACGGCCAGTAGATCAAAGACGTGCTGCAGAACATCAAGCTGGAAAAAAAAGATGTACCCTCAACAGCTCCATTAAGAGATTCTACAAAACCTGGGAACCACTGATGAACAATGTGAATAATTTACCTGTCCTGTGACTTTGAACTCAGACCTATATGTGCTAAAATGCACTACGATGCAAACGTCTTGTTTTGTTGTTTTCTGTTTTGTTTTGTGACTTGTTTGTTCCTTTTTCTCTTCCTTCCATGTCTCTTTACTTTTCTGTTCATATTTGAACTTTGGGATTATATCTTATGTTAATGTCTTGTCTGAACTGAACTGAAAAATCTTTATAAATAAAATGTTTTAAAAAATGGTGTAGCTGCTGCCTTGCAGTGCCCTGCTGTCATAATGTTATAAAAAGTATTCTTGGAGAGAAATGACAACTTGTTGGCATGCTGTGTGAAACAGTTTTAGAGTCTGCATGTATTCACATCTGTTTGAACACGTTCTTCTAATAAGTGCATTTGTGCTTGTGGCAATGTAACAATGCACACGGATGATGAGGTATATTTGACAGGACACAACATATTGCAGAGAAGTATTTTCTTGGGGTTATTAATACACCAATAATCAGCAGTCTGCCGTCTCAAGTTAGAGAAAATACATCCTGAATATTTCCATTCAACTCTCGCTTTCAGGATGACCAATTTTGGGGTTTGACGCTTAAAACATTTTCTTAGAGGAGAATAATATGCTAATCTTCTTAAAAGTGTGCTGTGGTGTAATTCGTGACGCAGCCATGAATCACCCTATTGTTTGATCACAGATTACGGTAAATGCACGACGTCTCTTGAGTGCTTTAAAGGGTATTTTTACTTGTATCTCTATCATGTCCCCAGCCGACCTCCTGCTTTGAAGCTCCATGCTTCACAATATTGCTTCAAGAGTCAAGAAATAAAGAAATACAATCCTGTCATACAGCAGTTGTCAAAGTCCAAACAATAGTTGGAGAGGATGTTCCTAGCGCAAAAATCAGTCATAGATCTGTTTAAAAGTAGAAAAAAAACCACTCGCATCATCAAAGTTTACTTCACTAATCAAAGAATTTGAAAGAATTTTGATCTTTTTTCCACTATGATGAAAAAAATGCCCTATGACAATCTCCATCTTTTCATTTTATACAAACTTAATTTATAAATTTTCATTCAATTCCACCTCCAGTGTGTTATCCACATGAGAAAAGGTGGATGTAATATAAAAACCTAAAGCAACTGTGTTGGTGTCTCCTCTATGAAAGCTCAGAACAGTAGGAAAAAAAACTTCCCTCTTGGCAATGCAATCCAATATTACCTCTGCCTTCTACTCACTGCTGCTAAGAAATGGATGGCCATTAAGAAATGGAGGTCTCTCTGTTTATGAATATACATTTTCCAAGACACCACTTATCATCTAAGTGAATTTCATAATGCAATCAATACTTCATGGTCACACAAACTGCATCAACACAATGGGAGCTCAGCCTCAAAGCTGCATTGTAATTCAGGGTCCATAAATTCGGACCGGCATGCCTTGGATGACGCCACAACTTTTTTTTTTTTTTTTTTAATGTACTAAGCTCTTCCCCTGCTTTGAGGGAGGCCTGTCCTCAGAGGGCGGTGCAACACAATAAAGTGTAACAATGCCATCTAGTGGCAACAGCAGACATAATATGACACTAGTCAGCACATCTCAAGGAATCAAGTCAAGCTTTGTTAGTCTTTGTGGTGAGATCTGCCTTGTCTTCAAATGACTCAGTTTCAGCAGGTAATTCAAAATGCTGTTTCAAAATGCTGACAGGACCCTTTATGTCCTCTCTCTAATATGGAATAGAAATTTGACCTATGTGGTTTTTGCTGCTGCTCAGCACTAACGATCAGTTTCCCAGGAACTATTTTAAACCCGGCTGGCCACACACAGGCCAAAGACACCAGAGCCTGTCCACGCCTGTGGCTCTCGTCCGGCGGTGATGGATTGTAAGTCTGCGGCTGAGTGAGGCCACTCCAAACAGCTTTGATCTTAGTTTATGTAAGTACATGATGGATGAGGGTACACAGACATGGAAAGGTAGGAGTTAATGCTGACGAGTCACAAGAGGTCATCTTCAATTCCTCTGCTGACCCACATCAACAGCCGGATCAGTTTGTGAGGGAGTCAAGTTCAAAAACAGTTTCCAGATAATCAGTGCTGTTCTGTAAAATACATTAAAATCCAATGATAGCACTGCTTCCTTATTAAAATATGACTATACAATTGCACTCAGTCATGAAGAGGACTATTTTCCTTAGAAAATGCAGAATTTATTTTACTTTTCCTTTCAATCTGTTGACCAATTTACATATTTGTCTTTATTTCAGCTAATTAGGTCTCTGAGAAAAAGATAAGGGAACAAGGTTGTTTGTTTAGAAGCCATGGAAACTGAGAAGAATTAAGGAGAAGGTTGTCCATCAAGTATAATAATTATTATAATTATTTCAATTATTATTATATCTGAAGAGTGAACAGCTGCCAGCACGGCCCAGTCTCACAGAAATACATAAAATGGACAGAAAGTCTTACCAACACATTACATGGTGGTGAGTTTGAAACATGATAAAAATACATGCTGGCAGGACACAAACAATGCCAATGCAAAGTAAATGAGGATCTGTTGTCATGGTGGACACAAGAAGTAAGTACAAAGAGAGAGAAAGTCTGTGTAGGGTGGGTGTGAGTGGTGGTCAAAGGGTCAAACAAACATAGACTTTCAACAACATAGACGCTGTTTGTGTCCCGTGTGAAACCAAAAGTCAAGGTAGACAGAGCTACGTTAAGTAATTTACATACACACAAAGTACATGAATATATACGTCATTTACTTTCCATACATAGTTATTTTGACTGAAAAACTGCAATGGTTTCTCAAAACTGTGACTGCTCATAATATATTTCATTAGCTTTTGTTTTGTGTTGCCAGCATGTTATGGTGTTTTCACACTTGGTGCCTTTTAGCCCTCCAAGCAGACTCCGACCGATGACTCAGCGTTTTTTTGCACATATGTGAACAATCCAAACGTACTCAGACACCTCTGAACCAAACCAAGACTACCATCTCCCGAGGTAGTCTGATGGTACGGATGGTACTGCAGATATATCGATGAACAAATCAAATGGCAACAGTCTACATCGCACAGAAACGTGATAGTTTTCCTCCAGTTCTCAAAAATAATAATGAAAACATAATTTTTTTTAAAAGACTATTTCAAAGATTATTGTTCAAAGAATGGAGCTATGACAACTGCTTTGCACTTTGATGTTAATAATTATAAATTTAAGATAATTGTCCTGTTTTACACAGCACTTCCACAAGAGCTTATGTGCTTTATGGTAAGGAAGAACTGGTGTGACTAGGGGGATGCAAGGTAGTGTCCTGTCCCTGCTTGCCCTGCACCACGAAGTGAATAAACACCCTGGATCATTGCTGTGTGCCGTTCATGTGCTGTAGATCAGAGCTGCTGCCAGCATTTGATAGGAGCTGCCATCTTGTTGAGGTCAAGATAAATAAACAAACTAAGCATCCCCTCAGTGACGAGGGCGATGGAGCCAATCAGAGTCTGGAGGACGCTCCAGGATGCAAATATGTCTTTCCTAGGATAGCGAAGCCGTGACCCAAACTACTCTGTTTTCATCCTAACTCATCAAATATTGTCAGTGGACCCACACATCAAAATATGACGCTCTGGGTATCCTCCTCCATCAGCTTTGGAAATTCAGGGACGCCGTGTAAATTCAAGCATTGTGTCTTTTAAAATACTCTTCAGTTTTCACTGTAAATGTACAGTTTCTGCTCGTTGCATGCATAGTCTTTTTCATAATAACATTACAACACACAGGAAACACTTTAGGTATTTTCAGTTTTTTTCCCCCTTGGGTTTAGGCAACAAAAGCACATGGGTATGTTTAGGTATGTGAGTTGGTGTCGGAAAACTGCATCTGATGACAAAGAGGTAGTATTTGATGAGTTGGGTTGTTGCCCACTGTGTCAACAACCGCCGCCGTAAATAAGTGCCTTTGTGCACGAGTATCTGATGCTGTGATCACTGACAAAATGGTATTTGATGAGTTGGGAGGGATAAGGGTCGCTTGTAGCTGCCTTCATTAGTTGGATTGGCTAGATTTAGGCAAGAGGAGTCAGACTGATTATTGTTTGGGTAGGAATGTCAGGGTAAGCCAATCAGAGGCAGAGTCAGGCGGTTCATGACTTCAGTGAAATGAGGACATGAATGAATTCAGTGAGTCTGTGGTGGATTTCATCTGTGAAACAACAAAGGCAACTGTGCAAAAACTCAAGTTAAATCATTCCCAGTCAGAAACCATGGATTAGCAGAACCATCTTGGATGCCATAAACACACACACTGCAGCCTGTCAGAAAACATGGATAACTATAAAGCAGCAACCTAAAATGTAAGAAGAGGCAAAAGAGGACTCACCTCCATTACACAAGATGAGAGATCTAACAGGATCTCATTCAGCTGAAACTGTACTTTGTATGACTTCATGTGACAAATGATTTACCTGTTATGTGCTTAATATTGAAACTAAAGCTGTGGATACACTGCATGACTTTCACAATGCTAACAGATACTGAAAAGACTCGGTGAAAACACTAACCGACTGGATTCCACAGATTTTTTAAAAACGAGGATCATACAGTGAACGATGAGGGATCATAGACAACCCGACTTGTCACTCCAACTGAAGCCAATGACAACACTCTCAAGAGCAACAGTACATGGTTTCTATGTTTTTATGATTGTACCAACCAACCACCCTGGTTCCTCCTGCTTGAAGCTTATTTTAATATAAAATGTTTGTAATATAACGCTGCTTTTGGTATGTAATTGCCTACACGGTATTTGGACCTGTTTCCTGTGGCCGGGGGTGCCACATAAACATACAACTTTCAAGAAGAAGAAAAAGAGAAAACAAACAGCAGCAGGTTTTATATGCACCATCATCTGCGCTGAGAAAGAAAAGAAACAGAGAAAACTCATTTGTGTGAAGTTGTGGAGGGGTAGAGGTGGGGAGTATGGACTCTATAAACTGCAAAGAGAGTCTGTTCTCTTCATACACTTACAGATTTCTGAGCCAAAACGACATATCAGCTGGCCACAACTTGTGCTGACTGGTGCAGACTAATACGGAGTCATCACTATTGTGAATCCTACAGAGAATCCTGTCTAAAGTAGTGTAGTGTTTCCCCAGCTTTTCTTAGCTTTCCATTGATTTTCTGTTGATGAAGTTTGGGATTTTGTAGGTGGATCTTTTTTTTTATCTGATCAACAACACTGGCTACTAATGGTTATCAAATATTAAAAATCCTGTTGTCTCCGGCATGCATTTACATTTAACCTCCTGTGTGCAAGAGGAACTTTCAACAGTCGAGGTCACTGAGCAGCTCATGTAAAAGCATTCATGAGCTGGACATAGATTGGACGTCACCCAGCATCTAAAAATACTAAAACATACCATTTATTTAGAGAAACACGTCGAGGATTATCACTTTAACTCAGAGACATTCTGGAAACTCTGTGGCAGCATCTTTAAGAAATACTGGAGCTACAGAAAAATGTAGGCCGTTCATGTGAGAATGTGCTGGTGGCTCAAATGTCAAAAGGCGACTGTTTACTGTTGCAGAGGAGTCGAGTTGAAACGGGTCAGAAACTTTGGATCAGTGTATCATCCATCATCCTCTGGGCAGAGTAGGACAGGGGGAAACTGGTGACACTCTGGCTATTCCAGCTGATGATAAAAAATCATCAAGGTGCCCAAAGATTAATCACTCCATAACTAGTTGCTTAAAACTTGTAGGTCAGTATGGAAAAAAAATCAATTAAAAACTCAACAATTATCATGTTAGCACGTGGGAAAATTAGATGCAATAGAAGTAAAAGCACACAAAGTTTGATTTTTGTAGATAAATCTAATGTTTTTTTTGCTTGTTGCCAATAATCTTGAGGGTATTCCTCACTGTCAGGCTGAGTGGAGTCTCCCGGCAACTCAATTGCCAGGATACATGTGGGGATGGTACATTTCTGCAAACCGCATATATTACATTTTTACATTTCATATGGAGCCAATATGCTGAAAATTAACATTTCTTCACATTTTAATTTCAATTCCAACCTGTGGTCTTTTGCTACTATTTCAATCTTTAGCTGCCCTATATACAATAAAGGCAAAAATAAAATAAAAAAAACTCCCTAAAAACATGTCACAGGTTTAAGGCACACACACACCTCTTGGTTAAGGTTAGGAAGGCATCATGTTTTGGCTTAAAATACTCAGTTTCTCATCAAAAACATGTCTGGAAATGTCAGTGGTCTTCTACAGTGCTGCTTGGTTGCCTGCTTGGCAGCCGTCTTGCCTCATTCTCATGCCATCCATCAGCTCCTCCTCCTCCTGATGAGAAACTCAGCTCATACACAACTAATCTGAAATATGCCACTTTAGAAATTTTGATATAATATGCATGAAATGTACAAATGTAACATATCTGTTGTTTGCAGAAATGCACAATGCCGACATTTTATTCAAGTTACTGAGATGCTTTCAGCAACCTCCATGAATGACACTGTTTAAAAGTTTAACATTGTTTGATCAGATTAAAATGTGAAAAGCATGTTGGGGCTGTTACACAGTGAGGGAGTAATACTGTCCAAAAAACAGATGTTTGGAGAAGGAAAGTCTCTTACACATGACTGTATTTACAAAGATGTTGGTTTGTTGAAGCATAGTATATGATCTATTTGATGACAGTGATTCTGAGCTGGATCATTGTATGTAGAGAGGGCAGTGAATGTTTAAGTACACTTATTGTATACTATTTGTAAACACGCTGGCCAGTGAGAGTGAAGGTAAAACCCACCCTCAGTTTTACTTGATTGGCATTTTGCCTCCCTAAATTTACGTTTATGCAGCGCTGTGTCTCTAAGATGCGTGCTGCTTGGGTCAGGACCTCACCAAAGCGGAAACCAGCCCATAAAATTCCTGCACATAGAAATTTAGGGGGAAAATTAGAAAATACAAACAGAGGGCAGAGTCTCTGCAGAAAAACACACTGCCATGCAGTGGTCTTTTATGATCTAGTGGATCATTAGTGGTGACTGAGAGGGTTTCTTCTGTATGAGTATACATTGTTTGTTATTTGTTTTTTTTTCCAGAAAACTCCTGCATATTAAGATTTGTAGCCATTGCTGGCCCTTTGGGGGTGAAGCCTTACAATAATTGGACAAAATGACTCTGTTCTGCAAATGGATGTACTTGCTTCAATTAATGCATTGCATGATTTCAAATTCCTCGAGGAGCTGATTTAAGCTATAAATAACAAAAGAGGGGTGAAGGTCTAATGGTTCTATGATGAAGGCTTTTGATTTGATGCTTGAGCATCTTTTCTATAGCA
Source organism: Plectropomus leopardus (assembly GCF_008729295.1). Taxonomy (NCBI): domain Eukaryota; kingdom Metazoa; phylum Chordata; class Actinopteri; order Perciformes; family Serranidae; genus Plectropomus; species Plectropomus leopardus. Next base: position 31,560,617 of record NC_056464.1, on the reverse strand, counting down.
ACTCATTATAAGCTTCTTTGGTGACCATCATATATTAAAAAAAAACAGCACTGAGTGTTAACGGTTTTTAACTTTAAGTTTTTTCCCACCAAATAAATGGAGCAAGGTACCAGAGTATTGAGATTAGATAGGCATGTGTTGGTAGATCATTTAAAGTGTATGCTAGAGAATATGGTTGTTTTACAGTTTTCCTGCTTTGGTAAATCCATATACATACATATATACACATATTTATATATAGTTTTTAATGTTTTACTTTTTTTTGTTTTGTTTGGAGATTTTTTTCACTGTTGTTGCTGTTATGTGACCTTCATCAATGGCAGATTTGTTTGTTATTTTACTTTTTTTTTCCTTTTCCTCTTTTGCTGTTTACAATTCTTGACAGACATTGTTGCGAGTTATTGTTTTCATAGACCTTTTCATCATTTGAGTGTGATTGCTGTCCTTCTAGCACACTGAATATGAATTCATGGCTTTGCTAAAAAATAGTGTCATCCTCAGTCAATTTTCCCTGAATAAACAATGGCTTGATGATGAGGCTGCTAACTGTTGGTGCACCTACCAGTATGTTTCTTAAGCTTCTATCTGCTTCTCAGTGTCTCCATGAGTGGATGGTTTTTCTGCAGCAAACTCTTTTAACAGATAAAGACTGTGAGATTTGATTAAAGCTTGTTAAGAGATACAGTCAAAAAGAAAGCAAGTCAACCTTTTAAACTGACTTTGAGTGAAGCTTTTGGCGCAATGTGTTTTAACAAACATGCCAGCTGACGCCGTGTACTGTATTAAATCACCTCTTCCACAGCATCTGTAAGGATGCCTCTACATGTGCTGGTGCTGTTTGATTGATTACCAAAAAACATTTGGGCGTAAATAAACAGTAGGATGGTAGACTTTCACTGCAAAAGCTTGTATGACTAGCTTTAATGTGTCAGTGAATCCCACACATATATAATTACAACCACATGTACTGTAATTATCACCAAGGCTGGGCAACAGAGCTTACAATTAAGGCTGTGTTGAGGATCTGATGTTTAAGATTTCAAGTGCAATTACACTTTAACATTTATGAACAAGTGCACTTTGTAAACCTGCCAAATGTGACAGAACAAGGGGACAAATTATGAGAGCCATTTCCTTTAATTTGCAAACATATTTTCTACTCAAGAAATTACCTAAGATAATTATAATTACTTCATAACAGCTGTGAAATAGGCTACAAATTCGAGTCCTATCTCCCTTTCAGAAACATGTTTCCCTCCCATCGTAAAAGGCTTCTGCAAACTAATTTAGCAGGGTCTAATCTCGAGTATCCACGTTAAGTTCACTGAGCCTGCTGAGCATTAAAACATTACACCACTGAATCACAGCGTCATCATCAGCAGAGCTTATAAGACAGAGCTGTTTAGATGTATTAAGAAACTTAGATGACTCAGTATGTAGGTCAGTGGCCAAATCTCCTGATTTTACCAAATTATTGTGGCTGCAGCAAATGAATCTTCAGAGAATAAAAGACTTGCTTGAAGTTCAGATCTCAATGAAGAAATTAAAGCAGAAGAATGGCAAAACGTTTGTCTGAAAGTTCAAACTTCAAACACTTGTTTCAAGTTTCTTCAGTGCAAATGGGTACTGAGACTTTATACTACTACTAGTTGTACTGAATCGCATTAACCGTAATACATGTGATCTATGTACCGAATGTGGTAAACACAAAGGCAGCTTGTTTCATTGCCAGTATTGGAAGGAGATAATAAGAACATTATCCATAATTAAAGGAGGAGCTTCATGCCCAAAATTTTGTATTTTTGGTCCCATTTAACCATATACTTAATATAAATAAGAAGATGGTTATACTCTGATTACTTGAAGCTAAAAATAAAATTGCTATCTCATGGAAATCTATTAAAAGACTAAACAAAGTTGTGTTGATGGATTGTTGAAATGTTTGGCGTTGAAGAAACTTACATTTGTAGTAAGGAGGAAACACAAAACTTTAGATAAGATTTAGGGGTCATATATGAAATTTTTGTACGGGGAGGATTTTGCTAAGGCCTTGCAGTGAACTACTGTTATTTTTATTCTTGAGCAGCTTTATTTGTAATCATCAAAACAAAAAAAAAACAAAAAAACTTTTTCTTCCACCATAATGTGTTTTCAGTAACCTGTTAAAAAGTATGCCTTACCTATAATTCACTCAAAATGCCTTTGTGTGTTCTTTTATTGTATGTGTATGTTCAATGTGAATTGCATGTTTGTTTATCTTTTTTTTAATGTTAGGCAAAAATTCAATAAACATATTTGTCAAAAAGAAGTTATACATTAGAGAAGAAGAAGAAGTTAACTGTTTGCTGGTAAAGGTAATATTAGGTTTAGGCCACAAACTCTACTTAGTATCAAGAGTTGAAGTCATCAGTTTAAGAACGACTTGGTTAAGGTTATGGAAGGACACAGTCATGGTCAACGTTAAGAAACCAATGTTGACTCCTGATTTGAAACAGGAAGTGTTCTTCTATGTTTGAGTCACCGTTGCCCAATCCATCAGCCCTGACTGGCTCCGTAGGAGGTCTGGTGTTGCTAAAAACAATGTCAGCTGCTTCCTCCTTCTGACAGTCACAAGTCATAATTTACACCGCCGCTAGAGGTCCCTCTGAGGATCAAAAACTTCAACAAACACAAATACTGTTATTTATCACGCTGATTTTGGAAGTTAAAAATTAGGGTTACAAACATCAAAAATGACATATTTTCTACTAACATTGCAGAAGAATGGGTTCATTTTGGTGGTGGACTGATGGTATAACAGCAAAGAGAAATGATGCAGTACAAAACCCCAAATAAATATAAAGTATATTGTTGATATTTGAGCTTTTTGAGTGCACACTATAAGAGATGCAGAAGGAGGACTGTGTTGATCCCAAACCTCTGAGCAGTGAGCCACCATCTTCCTGCTTTTCTCAATTATGCCCACCTTCTGGTAGCAGTGGATTGAGCAGCATTAATTGGACACATGTCACCAGTAAAAGGACACCCGGCTGGGAGGGAGGAGGGGGGGACTAAATGACCCAGTAGTGCCAAGTTTGCAGTATTCCAAGTTAAGCGTCCTAGCATGCACCAGCAACAGGTGGCGCCTTTATGAGTGCCCTGAGTGTTGCATGACAGCGACAGCTATGGTTTTATCACCATGGTCAAGGGGAGAGACGGGCGAGGGGAGGGGGGGAGAGGAGTCCAATGTCAGTGGATGAGACGGTAAAAGTACGACTTAGTAAAGTGTGAGAAACAAGGAGAAGGAAATGGCATCTGGGGAAAGAAAAATCCCCAGTTGATAATGATGAGTGAGAGTTTAAGGCTCCACTTTCTCTTTTAACATTATGGTGCAAAGAAATGAAGGAGATCGCTCCTTAGCTGGAAATAGAGACATCTCAGTTATCCCAAACGCTCCCTCAGCAGCCGAATCACATGATGTACAGAGAATTCCAGGGAGGCCACACTGACCTCGACCTCTCCGACTCTCGGGAAGCTAAAACAGCCTGGGATCGTGACTCAAGCCATTTGGGCGACCCCAAAAAAATCTCAACTAATGATGACTCTAATATTAAGTGACCAGCTACAAAAAGCCCAGGGGTGGAAAGTAACTAAGTACATTTACTCAATGATTGTACTTTAGTACAATTTTGACATACTTTAAATTTACTTGAATATTGTCATTCTCTGCCACTTTATTCTTCTATTGCGCAACATTACAGAGATAAACATTGCGCTTTTAAGTCCAGTACATTTATCTGACAGCTATACTGTAGTAACTAGTTACTTATTAATAAAAATCTAAAATATAATGTTTATATGATATGCTGGAGTGCTGTGCTACAAATCTACCCAGCATGATACAAAGTATAAAACTGGCTCCACATCTATAGACAACATGCATTCATTAAAAAAAAAAAGTAAACAGTCCATCAATATATAAATCCTAAATACAGCGGATTCCTTTTGAGTGCCATGCTCAGAGGGCCAGGTCAAGTTTAGCAGAAGTGAAAAGGTGGTTGGATAAAATGGGCGCCAACAAGGATGGACGCTGCAGGCCGAATTTATTATGAAAATTGTTTCCATATTTTTGTAGTCTGACAGATTATTGGGTGGTCAGCATGCAAATTAACAATAAGAGTAAGAGAGGAAGTGACAAGACTGTGTAGGGGCCATCTGAGACTCCATCCTCATCCAAATATTATTTCTAGGGTTGGAGTGATTGTGGACCCACTCAATAACCCTCTGAATATTTATGGCCCAATAGTAGTAAAGTAAATTGGGGGTAGCCAGTCCCCTGCAACGCTTGGGCCTTTGCATGAATGTTTTACGAATATGTGGTTGTTTACCGTCCACATAAAAGCAGATATATTTCAAGTTGTGAGAATACCCTCAGGGGAGTGAGAATGGTAATGTTCTGGAAAAGATATAGAAACCGTGAGACAATATTCATTTTAATCAAATTTACACGGCCTACGACAGATAAAGGCAGGGCACGCCAGTGTTCAAGATCAGATTTGCATTTCTCAATTAAGGGGATAAAGTTAAGCCTGAATAGTTGTTTGGGGGAGCGTGAAACTTCAATGCCTAAATATTTGAAATTGGAGCTAACCTTCTTAAAAGGGAATAACGTGGCTGGAATGTTAAGAGCCAGGGAGTTAATTGGGAAAAGTTCACTTTTTTCCAGATTAGGTTTGAAGCCGGGTGGAAGCTGAATTTGTCTGTAAACTCCCTTATCCCTTTTTTATCTTGTGTGCCATTGTAAAATACTTTTTTTTGTTTGTTTTGTTTTGTTTACACGTGTTAAGTTTGTTATTCGTCACAATTTACAGTATTAGTCTTTAATTTATGTTGTTTATGTTACTGGCTTTGTGATTATTATGTATAATTCAATGCTCTGTTCTTTAAAGGGGTTGTTCCTTAGCACTGTTAGGCAACGTCCTTTTTTAATGTCCCCTGTCTACATTGTATCTACTGTGTGTCGTTCTATGAAAAATAATAAAAACTATAAATCTCAAAAAAAAAGTTTGTAGCTGTATATTTTTCCAAATGGTCCCAAGATCGCTAAGATAGGAGACATGGAGAGGGTGGGATTGCACAGATATAGAAGAAGGTCATCTGCATAAAGCGACGCTTTATGTGTAATACTCCCTCTGTGTATACCTCAGGAAGCTGCGCACTGACAGAGACAGACAGCTAAAACTTTAATGATAACATTAAAAAGTAGCAGGGACAGCGGGCACTCCTGTCTAATCCCTTTAAAAACCTTTGCTCTGAAATGCTGTGAACACTCCCGCTGAAGGAGCTAAAACGACAGACTCGTTAGCAGCTAACTCAGAAGCAGAAACATGCCCGAAAAACAAGTGCTGTTCCACAACAAAGGACTCTCATTCAGAAGTTAACGGCAGGTAATGTTAGCACACACACCGGCAGCGGAGAGTGGTAACTGTCGGAAGGAGCTGCTAACCCTCTGAGCGGAGGACGAGATCAGCCGCCACACAACAGAGATGGTAAACGACGTTATGCCTCTGTTACTGTTTAGAAAATATGCTGATGTGTATATTATATGTCACAATAAAGGCAGATGCTCTTGTGTTAAACGTCACACCTGTCATGCCTTTTTTGATTGCGGGATGCCGGGATGCAGTATAACAACACACCGGAGTGGCATGATGCCGCCATCGTTTTCTTCTGTGTAAAAATGCAATGGCGGTATAAAAGGGGGACTTCACTGTGGCCCCAAAATGCAATCTCTGTATAAAAGCAGCTATTGGTTACTTAAGTAAAGAATCACAGTACTTCTTCCACATCTGGACTAGGGACCGGAATTAAAACCCGGTTCTGCTTAGGACCTGGTTACACTTTTTTAAAAACCCTAAAATTAATAATGTTTGAGCTTATCAATACTGCTGTTGAGTCACGTGGGTCCTATAACGTAACATTGCACCTCAAGTCGAGTCACGGTATTTAAATCCCATCACTGATCTGCATCAAATTAAATCTAAATGCGTCTACATGATGTGTTCAAATGTAGCATGAAGAAAAAGAACGTCCTCTCATGAGCTCTCATCATCTTATAATACATCATTAAAACTACTGATGCCAAGATTTTCCAAAGTAAATATTTTAAGGGGGCGCCTGGTGGCCCAGTGGATAGAGCAGGAGCCCCATGTATAGAGGCTGTGACCTCACCACAGCAACCGCAGGTTCGATTCCAGCCTCGGCTATTTGCTGCATGCTCTCTCTCCCTTTCACACTTGTACTGTCCTATCGATTACAGGCAAAAATGCCCCAAAAAACTCTTAACAAAAAAAGTAAACATTTTTTAAAAAAAATACAATAATTTATTTCCTAATCACTAAAATCATGACTGAAAGTGACAGTGAAACTAGCTCTGTAAAAAACATATACTCATCTTTCTTCCAAATAATAGAAAAGTATCGATAGTGGTATTGATGAGGACTCAGATTGTTAAGGAGTCTCTATCATGGTATCAATGTCAAAAAAAATTAACGATCCCCATCCCTACTATGGGCACGACCTAACACGTTACATTTTTAACATTCACCTCCACCAGGAAAGACAATCACAGGATGCAGCCATGAGTATAAATACTGGAGGATGAACAAAATGACTTAAGTATATAATTGCCACAATTACAACCCCCTTCACCCAAGACCCTGCAGGCCGAGCTGATCCACTTCATACCCACATCCATCTGCACTGCTGATGAGTGACTCAGACCTGATTCATCAATGCCATCATGCTTAAACATCCAAAGACTGCCAAAGTTGGGTTTTTTTTAAAGATCTAAATCAATCTCTACAAGTGCAGCTTCATAGTCCCTACTCTTGTAAGGAATATCTAATTCTAGTCCATAACCTTGCTTACACCCACATAATTAAGACCTAATTTTGTCTACGTTTAACTTCATCTTTCAGCTAATAGCCGCGTGAAAACCAATTTAGCTCAATGTGCTGTGTTGACAGGTTGACACCAGCTCCCACTCTGACCATGGCAACATGCCAAGATGTGACCATCTCACGTTCCTGCTAAATTGTCAATTAACATGTATGAAGACGGTATCATCTCTCTTATCGAGGTAATACACACGTCTGTTCAACCATCTGTTAAGTGCGCCATGCCAGAGCCGTGCATGGGCCATACAGCGGGAGAGAATTCAGTCTGCTGCTCACACTTGTCTCCTCGTTACAGTTAAATGTAGTTGAGTTAATGATACAAATGTTGACAATGTGAAGATGTAGACAGTTATTTCTTTGATTGTGCATTATATTTAGAGCCTCTTCAGTGCCATATGTAGCAACAAGAATACACTTTAAGTAACACATTTAAATTCGTATCCTGCTACTTTATACTTTGACCCCATAAGGGACATATCAGGATTCCAACACGTTAACCAATACATTTTCAAAACTTACACATTATAGAGCTTCATAATATTTCCATCATATTGTACCCTATCACCATGACTATATTTAAGTATCGAATACTAGTGCAACAGACTATTTAGTGTAACGAATCTATTCATGTCCGTTCATTTCCAAAGTCAACAAACATTAATGCTATTTATTTTGCAGAGTAAACCATAAAGCACAAATGTTGCATTAATTGCAAGTTGCAAAACAATGAAACCAAAGATAATTTTGATGCCGTACGAATAATTTGCTGTGGACAAAAATAAACAAATCGCAGATGCAGGTCAAAAATAACAGATGACGATGCAACAACTTCTAACAAACTCCTTTCAATAAATAAAAACAAAATTTTAAAAAGCATCACCTGCATTAATAAGTACATTGTGACTTGTTTGGGACTCGAAACTCAAAGTTTGAGACTTGGGACTCCACTTGGAACTCACCAGTCTTGACTTGGGACTTGATTTGTGACTTTAGTGTGAAGACTTGACCCTTAGTTGTGACTTGCAAAACAATGACTTGGTCAAGCCTCTGCAATATATACAATATATAGTGTACCTGACTCTTAATGGGATGATTTTGCATACTGAATACTTGATGCTTTAAGTACACTTTGATGCAAGAACTTCTTTACTTTTACTAGAGACAGATTTTAACTGATAAACTTTATTATAGTATTTTTATACAGTGGTATTTCTACTTTTACTTTAGTAAAAGATCTCAGTACTTCTTTCACCACTTTAAGATGACACCAAAAATCTGACCCACTAACTTCCTGTGTGTCTCTCAGACAGTCAGGTAAAGGTAATACCACATGTCAAGAAAACTGCTTCCACTCGATTCACATCAGACTGCAGGTTTTCTAGGTGTGATAAGCATTTTGCTACGAGGACGACTTCGGTCAATGTGTCTTAGTACATTTTCAGTACAAGTACTCCTTTGAAAGTATAATTCAGTCAAAATTGAGTTTTCCACACTGTTGAGTCCATGACGGGGACATGATGAACGCCACTTTAGAGTCAGAGGAGTGTGAAAAGTGAGCTTTCAATTACTCTGGAGGTAAAGTAAGAAGTTTAGCTGCCTGTTCAGCATCACTGGTTGGATGCATGTGTGCTTCAAGGAGGTGAAAAGTTTTATTTACTTCAGCATCCTGGTTCAGAGGTGAGATAGAGGCCAAATCTTGAACCCAACAAACACACTGCAGCCAGACATAAATCCGTTTGTGACTGTTGTTATTAAATTTGAAAAATACATATGATAACGTCACTTTCTTATTGGTGCGTGCCAAAAATAGAGAATGCTTGTGACCTTCGAGAACTCCTTGACAGGGCTGCGCAAAGCTCTGAACTCTGAAACCTTTTCACAACTACTTTTACAACCAAAGGAGTCAAAAATATCTCCTGATTTCTATACATGCCGCTTTGGGCCGAGTCCAGACCGGGGTGTATCAGCATAGCAAATCCAGCAGAGGCAGTAAATCAGACACATGGTGTGACCTCATCAGCGTCTCGCCTCTTACAAGGATTGGGGGCATTACCTTTTCTGATCGCGTCTGTGAACTCCCTGAAGCCCCAAAACATTATCCACGGTTGATAAAAATGTCTCTCTGATTCTGACACTATCAAAATGATCCTGATGAAAGTAGAGCTGCCACTGACACCTGAGGAGGAGAGCCGTGTCGCCTGGGAAAATTCCACCTTTGCAGTGCTCTCAATGCAAAAAGAAAAAAAAATCTTATAATGCTGTCATTAAAAAAGAAAGAACAGCAATTACATTTGGCAACTTTAAAAGCTTTCATGTCAAATGATGCAAACTAACAAAGTAATTGATGCTTCACGGACAAATATCAAATACAGCTGCCTGCGTCTGGCAATAATGTAGTGGTAAAATGCTACATTGACCGAGACGGATCAAAATGAAAAAGAGCGAGATAAGACGTTGCTTGAGGGAGCAGGCTCAAAGGACGAAGTGGAATATCAAAGAATAGGTAGATATGGACGGTAAATGAAGTGGAAGGGAGGCAACAGGGAGCCAGAGGAGGTGGAGTGTGAATTATGACAAAGACCATTAGAAACAGATGCAGACACACTTGTAAGGAGCCAGTAGGCATGTGGGTCAAGGAATTTAGTGAATGCTAAGCCGTCACTGGATACATATACCTGAAAGCTTTAGTCAGAAAAACAGTAAACAAAAATACGAGGAAGTGAGAAACAGCAGGGGAGGGGAGATCATGGAGGTAATCTGAGACAAGCTGTATTTTTAGTGCAAATTCCCCCTTTGTGTTACACTGCAGTTCAGGAAGGAAACGCTGTCGAAGGAAACATAAACAGGGATTTTGGTAATAACAGGATTGTAACTTTGGAAGATGCCCACCCTTGTTTCATCTAACTTATATTAGCTGCAAAAACTGGTAAACTTCTTTTTCCCACAGAATCAGGACTCTTTTGTTTGAAGCATGTTTTGAAGGGATGTCATGAACAGCAGGAGTGATTACAGCAAGCAAATCCAGTTTCAATGTACTTGTGGGAACCCGTCTATAGTTTACAGACAGGCTTTAAAAATAACACAGTAAAGTTCTTTCTCACAGTGTAATTTTTGTCATTTGTATTGTCTACACTGTGATTCTATTAGTTTGTATGTGTCAGTTTCCATTTATTACGTGCATTAAGCGCCTTTTCAAAATTACCTTATGTTGAGGTTTAGGAAAAGATCAGAGTTTGGGTCAATACATGTATGTTTGTTACATAAATTTAGTCATAAGACTATTAATCCCACACTGGGGAAATTCACACTCTACAACAGCTCAAGCAGCAGAAGCTGAAAAAAACGCAAAAAAAATAAGAGTGCAAAAAAAAGGATAAAAATACAACAAAATACAAATTAGAAAAAAAGTTAAATAATATAAAATACACTTCATACACATTTAACTTATACAGATACTGTATGTACATGATTGGAAGTTGCACAGGATAATGAATCCACACATGGTGTGTAGTATATTTACTATAAAAACATAGAAATACAGCCTTTAGATATTATTGCACAGTAGGAAAGTACAGGGCATGTTACACTGTTAGAACGTTACTCAAGTCATCTCACATTTCTTGGTTATAGCCTAATAAGTCAACATCGACTCTTGGTTTCACACGCGATACGAAAAGCGGTCTCCTAGGTGAAGGTATCTCCTCTCTACATGAACTCTGTTGCTCTTTACTCTACATCACCTGACTTCCTCTGTTTCTCCCCTTATACTCGCCAAAGCCACACGAAGCGTCAATTGTAGGGCTGGTGTTGTGCATGATTGCGCTAAAAGAGCACATTCGTTTAATGAGCTCATGTTTTTGACGAACTGAATGCGACCAACTGTAACATGATCTTGAATGCGAGCCATATGAGCTACAAATCTGAAACGCCACATCTCGTTGAAGAATTCGATCAGTCTGGAGATACACCTGCAGGTGAGTGATGAAGCAGAAGTAAGAAATGAATGCAAACCTATTCTTTTGGGGGACTATGAATTTAGGTTAAAATTGTCTTTACTTTCAACATGAACTACTTTATTTTAATCTGTGTAAACTGAATTTTGAGCTTGCTCGTGAAGTGTGAACGCTGCATGGGGCCGCTGACCAGGCTGCTGTATTTGTTGAGTTGGGAGTGATAACGCCTTATAACCTCCATCGAGGTGGGATTTGTTTAAGATTATTGACTTAGACTGCATTTGATTCAGCTGGGCATCACCAATAAACTGGCTTATCAGTGAATATTTCTTGACTGTTGCTATGAAGCCTGCATGCGTGTGTGAATTACTTCAGAAGCTAATAAAGTTGATATCAACAAAGTCTTCATATAGAAATATCTTCTACAAAATAAATGAAAGCAAACAAAAGCACATCAAATAACTTCATAAGTGCTCAATCAATCAAATCATATGACTGGACACAATCGTCACAAGCCCTCCTCATTAAATTATTTTCTACTGGCATCTTGTGTCTTATATTACCGATACCATCCTGCTTTATTTGTGGCTACAAAACCGCATTGACCCAAATATAGCACCAGACAGTTTTTTTTTATGCTCCTCATCAACCCATGCCCGACCTCGACCTGACTAGATGACACGGCCAAACCTTCGGCCAATATACCAGAACATGCCTGTGGTGTTATCTTTCCATGCAAGGGAACCCGTAATCCATTTAAGTAGCTGGCGAACATGTATGTATGCTTAAGCATTAAGTGCTTATGATTGTATGACATCTAGTAACATGTAAGCGACTCGTTTGTTACTGTATTAGATTCCATAATCGCATATGATGTGTAGCTGAGTAACTAAACATCAGTATTAAAGCACAATTAATACAAATTCCCAAGTAAAAAAAAAAAAAAAATTCTTAAAAATAATAATTCAAAATAAAAAATAAAAGCAGACCACATTGTTTTTTGCAATGACTTGTACTTTTGCTTTGCATAATGCATGACTTGCAGAGGTACAGAACCGTGGCCACCTGCGAGAAAATGATACCTTCGGCATTTTTGTTCAAGTGAGAAAGATTTACGATTGTTATTTCCTGAGGGCAAAGTTCACCAGTTTTACCATCGGGGCATGACATTACACACATTTCAGGGAGGTCTAACATACCTGTCTCTTTTATTTATTAATTTGTTTGGGGGATGTTTTGCCAACATCTATTTATTTAAAAAAAATCTAAAAAAGAAAACAACAACAACACTTTTACAGTTACTACTGTATATAAGTTTTTCATCATGTTTTATATGAGGTACACTGTGAAAAAAAGAAAGGCTGTTTTACTGTATGTGTATTTCTGGTAAGGATTTTACAGCAGATTTTACAACACTTGTCTATACACTTGATCAGATTTCAGATGTTCATGAGAACATAACAAACTCATAACAGCTGCTCCGTGTTTGACTCGACACCCGATGGGGGGTGACAATGTTACGCACCTACACATCACTTCTTTATTTAAGCCTCTAAGGACAGTGGCTGGCAACGTTTACGGCACGTCTTAAAATAATACAACTCCCAACATGACATGGAACTGGAATACCAGAGTCTGTAATAAAAGACAACAGGCACAAGCATTCGAGGGCTGCAGCCTTGAGCCTTGATTTAGCTGTAATGCATCTATAGGTTTTATTCCAAGCCTAATACAGAATCACATGTCCTAAGTTGACCTGAATATCAATTCTAATGTTTCTGCTTTGTTTTCAAATGCCTGCCTTCAAACTTCATCCGGTGAACATCATCATTATAAATTTCCACTCCAGTTTGTCAAATCAATATCGGCCATTTAGAGATTCCTTCTTTTGTTAATTGAAGTTGGCAGGATGGTAATTAAAATGTCCCAGTTGTTGTCAAGAAGGTATCACTTCCACTAAACCTGATTACAGGAAATCATCCTCACAAGACAGCATCCTGAAGTTATCCAAGCACACAAACAAATGTTGATTTTTTTTGTGAAAATATCCACCTGACGGCTTGATTTTAATATCCTTTTCTTAGGTTTTATGCAGGGTGTGTTTGTAATAGAAGTGTGCTGAGTGGAGCGAGATAAGCAGGTGCATTGCAAATTAATGTCTACTGTCTCATCGGCTGCATTTTATCTGTATTCAATATTACATTCCTTTCAAATGAGTCTCGGGGAAAACAGACACAACAGGAGTTTGGTTCTCAGAGTCTTTATTTTCATAAAGAACAGGGACTTTAAGAGTTAAAGACTCCCATTAACAGCACACTGACACGACTTAATCAAGTCCTTAACTTGTGTACTCCGTGTACTCGATTCCAGGCTTGTAAACAAACTTCATTCATGTGCCACTACATCTGGTTTATGGGAACAAATGATTCTTTAAGAGGTGTTTAACCTGCTCTGTGACCCACCCTTCACTGTGCCCCCTCTGTCCCTGACCGCCCACCCAACCACCAATGTCTTTGGAGTCACCACAAATACAAAAAAGCCTAAACAGCTTTTGGCAGTCACTGGGTCTAGTCAGTAGAGGAGCATCAAGCACAGACTTTGCACGCTGCTGGAAGGATCTATTACATTGACAAAAATTAGGAGAAGGCACAGTGTGACCAGACTGCTGCCTGAAAGGGAACAGAGCTGAGAGGACTGTGAGCAGGTAGGTGGCCCTAAAAAATGAAGGCAAGCTAGATGAGGAAATACTCTGAACAGAGAGCAAAAATGGATTTCAGTCAGTCTGATTTTTTTTTGTAAGTCAGGTCCTGAGAACATAATCAGGATAAATACAATGTTTGCATCAGAAAGACGTCAGCATTTTGTGAGCAGGTGTGCAAATAGGCGCCGTAAAAACAAAACTGAATGGAAGTCTGTTATGAATACGTATATTTTCCTTTACAAAGGGTTGCTGTGCTTAAAGAGCAATAAAGTAACTTAGAGCACAATTTTATGTGCTACCTAATTCCACTTGCTCAAATTACAGCGTGTGTTAATAATTTTGATATTCATTAAACGTTGTACAGGATTTAGTTACACACAAATTTGGTGTTGCTGCATGAAATCACTTCAGTGCGGCATGCAGGCTTCTCAGTTTGAATTTCACAGCTTTAAATCTGGGAAGCTGGATCACAGCAGTGAGGTCAGAGCTGTGAGGTTGTCGGGTGATGATGACTAACTTTAGATGGAGGTATCAAATCGATATGTAGCCTGAGATTCAGGGTGCTGCGTGCAGGCTGTGGGTTGCATTTTGGCAGAAAATAGGATTTCTTTTCACATTAAAAGAAGCACTGTGGCTGATAATGTTGGCGCTGTACTTGTTTCTTTCTATGCCTGTGTTTCACATCCTGCACATGCAGAATGTGCTTCTGTAAAAAGCAATTATCTTCAATGTGGTTACGCTTCGTAGATCTGAAAGAACAAGATCAATTTAGAAGATAAGACTAAAAACGTAACACAGAGTAAACACGGACTGATCAAAACACGCCGCCACACACAACATGCAACAGCCTAAGCATTTCTTGCATGTTTTGAACAACAAATATGCATCAACTTGTCAGGCCTCTAACAGCGATTGAACAAATGAGCAAATCTCCTGGGAAGTTTAAATAGCACCATTAGCGCTCCTTTGACACCAAAAGGCCTTGTCATCGGGCTGAGTTTCATGTGAGTTACACAGCTGAAGCCACTCTCTGTGTCGCACACTGCAGTCAGTGACGTGTGGAGAAATGCAGCGAGGGACATTTGAGAAGCTACCAAATGCCATTTCAAGAGTATGTGGTCATTGGTGCAGTCATCTGCAGAGGGTGACTGAAGCCCTGAGACATGTCACGTACTACTGAGACATTAGGCATAATTTGCTTCTCTGCTGTGCAGCCTCTCAAATGTATCTTTTTGTGTGTATACATTTAAAAGAAGTCAGCTGGCGTCCTCTAAAGACTGCCACAATTTTCATGTTGTTAATTCAAGAAGAAAGACTGTCACTGTTTTTCATGTTGTTAATTCAAGAAGAGGTCAGGTTTAAGTAATGTCAAGGGATGCGGTGTTTTATCGCATGCAAAGATTAAATTACAGGCAAACATCATAGAATCTGACCATGCATGGACAGCTATGGAAGCTCACACCCACTCACGGATCACTCTGTTCATGTCAAACACGAATCATGTGGAATTAGTTATGAGACAAACTGTCAAATACTACAGCAGCAGATAATTACCACACGGATCTTTTAATTAAGATTATATTTAACATCATATTTAGTAAACATCTATCATGTTTATGTTAACACGATTTGCTCCTGTATGATTGTGTGTGCAGAACAGAACAGCGTGAGATTAACACGACCATGATATCAACTGTCTGAGGGAACACTTCACCCACAAAAAGACCTTTTGTGTACCTGTGAGTCATGCCACGTTACCTTGAATTTGTAAAGAAAACGTTTTTTCGCATACCTCTGCGGAAAACAGCTCATTTATTGGAAACATGGACAATTAAAAAGCAGTGGCAAGCAATATAAGAAGATGCAAATAAGGACTAACACACTGTGCTCAAGTTAAAGGAAGCTGATGGGATCACGTTTCACTGGAGTTGTACCTTGTTAATAACTTCCATGTGACGAATAAATGAATGATTGATTGATGGCAGATTGGGGACCATGTTTAACAGCAGCGAAAGTCATCAAAACATCCGTTTACAACTCGTGCTGTATAATCCAAGTCTCATTTATCCAGTTGTATGCTCAGTACTTCCCAAACGTGCATTTTCACTAAAACCTCAGCGCTGGAGTCTGGCTTTGGAGAGAGCATATGTATGTTTTACTGTCAGTTCAGTTTTAAATAGTATGGTTTTAGTTACAGACTGAATAAACGTAGCTGGCGCGCTGTCATCCATTGTTTTGTGGGCTGCCATGTTGAAGACTCAAGTTTGGTGTTTGAGAGGGAGGGAGGCGTGAGGGTTGGACTCGTAGACTGTAGTGACGCCTCGTAGAAGCTCATGGGCCCGTATGTATGAGAGTTTGTAAACAGATGTTTTGAGCTCGTAGGCAGCGCTAGTTTTGCTGTTGTTAAACGTGGTACCTAATCAGTCAAAAAATCAATATGTTTTCCGTTTTTCTGTAGATGCATATGAGAAAAACGTTTTCTCAAAAATTCTTTATAACTAACTGATATGAAAGTGTTCATTTTGTGGGTAAAATATTCATTAAAGAGTACAAAAAAAAACACGGGTAGGCGAGTCAAAGCTCTGAGGATGAAAAGCTGGATATATCGTCTTTTTCCTATAATGGTTCAACATTTCAAATAGCCGGTCTCTAGTTTTAATCTTGGTGACTTTTTATATTACCTGCAAGAGAAGTGTTTACTCTAATACAGACTGCAGCAAAAATCTTTAAAATCTCAGGGCCGATAACTGAGAAAAATGCTCAGGATCTATTGACAGTTATTTGGTCTACGGCGTCACCGCCCCCACAAGTCAGATTAAATGGAATCAGACGAGAGCATCAGCCAAACAAACTATAAATGTAATGAGCTACAACAGCAAAACCACTGAGAGGGAGGAGGAGGAGGAGTGGGGCTCCTTTAATGCAAAGGGCCTCCTGCCAAACTGTCTCCTGTTGCAGGCTGTTTTGCTTTTACCATATGTGTTGCGTAGTTCATTTTCAAGATCCAGCAACAGCCAAGATCGCTGCTGGAGCCCGGCACTGATCTGAACATATGCTGGAGTGCCAGGCCAACTAAAAATAAAACACTTACTTTCCAAAACAGCAGGTTTTATTTTCAGTGCTACACCAGGACAGACTGTAAATATTTAAAATTGGAGGTGAAATATTTAAGATTCTCTATTCAGTAAAAAATACGGTGCATGTCCAAAAAAAAAAAAAAAACCTCACTCCACCAAAGCAGATTGATTATACAAATAAATATTTCAGCTTTTAGACAATATTCTACTTGTTAAAAGGGGGTGTATGATGCTCATTTTCAGGTCAGTGCTTGTCTTTAAGGTTTCTACTAAAACAAGTCCACATGCTTTAATGATAAAAGAAAAAAACGACTTATTTTCCACATACTGTCTGTGCTTAGCCACCTGTATTCACCCTCTGTCTGAAATGCTGCTGTAGTGCCTGTCTCTTTAAGATCCCTCTAAAAAAAGCCCAGTCTGCTCTGATTGGTCAGTGTTTCTGGGTCTGTGTATCTCAGCATCTCAGCACTGTCATTGCAGCCAGGGAATGACTGTAACAGAGCAGAGTGCACTTACTACCATGACAAAAAAATCACCTATGAAACCTTCTACATTCTCCAGCAAGAATATGAACCAAAATATGAGAGAACTTTACAACACTGGCAGCCAAGATCACATGTTTTCCTGACGTTAGCATGTAGCTATATGTAGCGGTGAAGCCTACGTAATCTAAACACCTGCAGCGGCATGTCTGAAGCAGATGACCATATAAAGAAATCCAGATCCAATCCAAATCCAGAATCCAAGAAATCACACTACATCATCATACTGTAGCGGTACAGTAGTGTACTGTAGAGGACAACCTTTAGAAACACTGTGATCAAAATGGTTTGAAGCCTGAGATGTTTTTCTCACAGAGATTACTTCTACATTCATTTACCTCATTATTTGTAACTTTGTCTATGTTTAACATGAACATGCGCCAATTTAACATTATTTATAAAAACAACATATGTAAAAGTATAACAGGTCTTCTCCTCTTTAATCAACCAAAAAAAAATCTTGGTCAACTGAAATCCTTCCTACTTTTCAAACAATCGATTGGTCGATGGGGGAAAAAATCCAAACGTCATCTCTAGATGAACTAAACTCAGAGTGCACTCTAACCGTGTGATCGTATCAATTTCAGAGGCTTTGTGATCCAGCCTCGAACTGCTGTGTCTTTTTAGAGTCTAAATTTAGGGATAATTCTGACACTGAATGTCATCTGTGATTATTTCTGATTCTGACTAAAAATAGAGTTGAAAAATGGTTAACTTTGGGTTAACGCTGCGCTTGACACTGTCACCAGTCGTCCAGTCACACTGGGGAGTGGGTGGGACAAAAACCACAAAGCCCAATGGTCACAGAGGACAAAAAGAAGTGATGGACATCTTTATAAACAGTCTATTAAGCTAAACAACAACTGCTGTCGTTTTATGCTGGCAAAAGAAATGCTTTGGCAAACACACGGCCTTGATCGTCTGACCAAATCACGAGCATGACGACGAAACAATCAACCAAAATTTTCTAAAACAGCTTGTTATAAGCACTTCAGTTTAATGTGAACACTGAGATTTAAGTCTCAAAAACATTTAATGAAAAAGAGAAACAGGAAATTTTATATCAGGTTTTTGGGGGCTTTAAAGGTTTAGAGGAATTGAAACAGGTTGAGTGCGCATGCAGTTAGAAAAATGTAAAAACCATTCACAGCAGGCTTGTATCTATTACAGCAGACGGATGTGATAATGCAATTTGAAGAATAATGCAATCAATAGTCACCAGGACTTTTTCATGCACAATACCAAAGCATTAAGGAAAACATAATCGAAGGTATTTTAAGGGATTGGGGTTAAAGAATCTGTATTAAACCATCCAAGAAAGCACAAAATTCACACAAAGCACTAAAAGCAGAAGTCAAACAGGACTCACCTCCTCATGTCAACTGCATTTTCTCAAACTCTTTGTTCAGCTGCAAAGTAATAACGAAATAATATTAATTCCCCGTATGGAACCACTCCTACTTTAAAGTCCCTGTCCAATAAGAAGGTTAAGACCCTTAAACTTGAGAGTCATTAGGTCAAATTTTACAAGAACAAAAAATAGTTATGACATAGAGTGATGCATGATGTGACCTTTCATAACAGAGAAGAGACATGACTCATGTAACAGATTAACAAGTGTCATGAGAGCCAGCTATAATCTCCAGAAGTGTCATATTACACCTGATGTTTTAATGTTAAATTGTTGTGGAATCTCTAATAAATCTCCTAACTGAATAGTGGTGGTGTTGAATGAAGTCCCTTTCAGAGTCAGTGCTAAAAATGTTATTTCATTTGAAAAATAAAATTAAATGACAAGACAAGATAAGATAAATTTGGCATAAAGCTGCATCTCAAGTGTATATATGGCATAATAGACAACACAGTCATAGTCAACCATAGACAACACAACACAAGAAGGTAACACATACTGAGGTGGAATAAAAATAGCAGCGTTACTTGGAAAATAGGACGATAAAGTTGATATTGCACCTGCCCTAGTGATAAAAGAAGATAATGTCCCTGTCCTTCACACAACATGCAGACTGGGTCCACAAAAAGGCCCAACAGCAGTACACTGGTCACTAACTGAATCAGTCCTCACATTTAACAATGCACCTGGTACAAGTTTCTCACCAAAAAAAACAAGAAAAAATTCACCAGAATCTTTGAACAGAAGAATTCAAAAATAAATTGTTATATTATTATTATCTTTTTTATTATTGTTATTGTTGTTAGGTAATAGATTTGATATGTATTATTTGCCTGCAGGTGTGGTGTTGCATGCTGCATCTTTTAGCAGTTTTTTTTTCAAAAGTCTGTGAAAATGTCACCTGAAACATGACATTTCAGATAAATACCTGTATTTATTTTTTTCAAACAGCACCATAAATCATCTTACATTAACCAGGACCAGGAGGCGACAGTGGTGGCAGTTTGTGAGCTTTTTAAAACTGAGCCTAACTCTTCACCCTGCTTATTTAGGGCTTCAACAAGTTCCCTGCTTAATCAACACATACCTCCAAAGGATTCCTGAGATAGGCATTCGCCCCGTGTTATGAGTTACTGTAAATGACACGAGTTGCTGCCTCTTACTGACTGCTCAGAGTAACTGCAGTGAGCTTTGGAAAAAACTATGAGTTTTCTGATTTTCCCCCAAAAGTTTTAGATGACTCAGTGAAACATTTGTTTGAATTTTCAAAAGAGAACAGGCAACCAACACTCAAAGACTGACACCTCAGACTTTAGAGCGTACGCCAGTCAATATTACTTATTTGCTTCTGAGCCATGCACTCAGTGCTAAATATTTCCTCTCGTATCTCCTGTCTTTTTGCTACAGAGCCGTGTGAATAAGCAGAGCTTGGGAGGAAAGCCAAGATGTGGAAGAGGTCAAAGGTGACCGATCCAACTGCCGCTGGGCAGGCGGGTAAGTGCAGGGTGATGGACGCCCTCTCTGGTTAGATCAGTCGAGAGTTTCTATTACAGCTGTCTCCTCCTGCATCACCTCTTATCTGAGGAATGATGACGAACAGGATCTATTTGACTTAAACAACTACTCTTTATACAAAAATCAAGATATATGTGGCAATGCTTTCAAGGAAGAAAAAAAAACCTGCAAGACATGAAATCTCCTGGGAAGCTTTCCACGACAAAGAATGCATAAGGTCTGTGTCTACAAAATGTATCTTTTTTTGAAGACATGGAAAACTCCAGACAAAGAAAAATGCTGTATTTTGTTGAGGGCTGGCCATTTTCACTGAGAAAAAATGAAGATAAGCACCCTGGCTATTTCTTTTGTCAAGTGGAAGCAGTCCAATATTCATGGTTTTTCTGAGAAAACTCAACAGTAAAGATCGTTTTTTGTCAGCAAGGAGACAACATTTCACTAGAAGCTTTTTGCTACCAAAAAAAAAGAAAAAAAAAGAAGCAGCAGCAAGTTTGAAAGTGGCGGCGGCCATATCATTCATCAAGCGCTCTTTCCCAAAAATGTGATTATGAAGATGTCCGTCGCATAAATGAACACGGGTGTCACAGATGCGGAGGATGAGATGCAAATAGGATGTCATCACCACTGAATGACAGCAAAATCTTCTCTCAGGATCACTCTGCGGATATCTGAAGATCAATGGAGCGGTCGCTGCCGCAACTGAAGACAAAACTGAAGACATAATGGTGTCCTTGTTTGATAGAAGATAAAATAAAGACGTCTTTAAAATTAAGTTCCACAACGTATTTGCACATAAATTCTCTCAAGCACCGCGCAGGAATCATCCTGAGATCTCATGAGAGCCGTGAGAAAATGCCTGAACGAGCTTTAAGTTAAGTCTAATCAGCAGCTGCACAGCACAAATATTCTCATGCTGCAACAATATATTGCTAATATTGTATTATACTGTGTCTATGACTAACCTTTTGTGTGATATGTCTCTGAATATTCTGTTCTGCCTAAGTTGTGTCTGTGTTTGTGCTTCCCATACTTGGGTTATCCCGTATTTTGTGGTGTTTTGTGTTTATTGTGACCATAATCCTGTCGAAGTTCCAACCTGCCATGGTGCTTTTGTCAGGATTAATATTTACCTGTCCTGTTCCCTCTCCTGCTGTCACGTTGCGTGTTTAGTCGACGGTTCAGACGGAGTTCAACCCGACGACAAAGGTATGCGAGCAAAAAACAATCAAATCACACAAACGACTCACCGTCTGTAAGTGCATGACTCCACGTTGGGTGAGTTGCATGTATGTTGTGTTCTTTATCACGCCTTGAAAGGTGTCATCCGAAAAGGATGATTCAACTTTCAGTGTCACAACAGATGCATTTCATTGTGACATTTTAAACAACAACTATAGCTCCAGGCTGTTGCTAAAGGGCACTGCGGTTGATTTCCATGTGTGTCTACTTTATCTTGTAATTTAAAGGATAAAATGCCACTTTTTAAAAGTATGCCCAAACACTGATTAGTCCTCTATAATATGTTGGCACAGTTCAGTCTCAATAAGTGCACCTGCTCCTCAGGGACATCCTCAAAGGGCGGCATGATGTCTCCTAAAAATCAAGCTTGTCTGACAGGTCACCTCAGTGGCCACTTAAAATTATTCAACCTTAAATACAATTAACTTGAAAAATCGGATCAATATTAATCAAACACAGACAGTGTCAATTTGGTATTAGTAAAAGACTTTTCAAACACTTATCAAAAGTTTGAGACTTTTAAGGACTTTTTAAAAGCCACTAAGAATTAAATTTAAGACCACTTTTACGATAACTACAACAGAAGTGTAAATGTTTTCTCTAACATTAAATATGAATATTTTGTCTTGCAGCTGAGACGACAGTGGAATGGGATTAGAAAATATCTGGTGTTTGTTGCCTTGTGTGAGCAATGCTGCAAAATCTTGATTAATTATAGCCAATTTCTGATGAATTTGGATCAGTGGACAGTGGATCCTCTGCTCTGAACATCCAAGCAAGAAACAAAATTTGAGTGCGGTTTGTTCTGCTATGACTTGCATGTGAGTCTTTAAACAGTAAAACAGTAAAAAAATATAAATAGATAAACTGAAGAAAAATTGAAATGGCATCTTTGGTTTTGCTCCCATTTTCACTGATTCAAGTTAAAGATAAAAAACTTTTTTCACGATGACTACAAGATTATCCAGCTGAACGATCATTTCACTGGACGTCTACAATGTTGCGTCCATTAATTTGGCAGTATATCCAACCAGCCTCACAACCGCAGGCTACATCGGGACCTCCACATCTGGCGCCTCCACCTGCAAGATCGTCTGAGACCAGTCACCACAACATTTGATGCAACAATCGGTTTGCAAAACTGAAGAATTTCTGCACAAACCGCCACAAACTGTTTCAGGGAAACTCATCTGCATGCTCATCGTCCTCACCAGGGTCTTGATCTGACAGCAGTTAGTCATCATCACTGACCTGTGTGGCTGTAAGGTCATTTGGATGTACTGCCAAATTCAGGAAAACATCAATATGTCTATGGGAGTGAAAAGAACATGAAGTTCACAGGCAAAAGCTCAGGTGGAGAATCCTGCAGTCAGCGTGTCTATGGCACATCTGTGGCACAGGTTTTAAGGCAACTTAGACATTTTATGACTTTTTTAATGCCACTTGAAATTAACTGTAGGACTAATTTTCTATTAACCAAAATTAAATGACAATTTTATTTTACCCAAATGTGTAGTATGACATAAAACTTGAAAAGGCTGGAAAAAAAGGAGAAGCGCTCAATAACACAGATTTTAACAAATTTGTGACCAAAATTTGAGAGGAATATATCTATTGAGTGCATTAAAAAAAGTCTCAACATTAAAACTTAAACCTGTAGAAAAAGGGAGCAAAACCAGAAATGTAAGATGAGATTAGATTGAGTTTAGATGAGTTGTTTTGAGCTTTTACAAAGCAACCTCTGAAAAAATGATTCATTTAATCCTACTTCCCATGTCCCAGCACTTTCAAGACTTTTGGAAGTTAGATTTAAGACATTTTAATACCAATGACGGCCTTACTTTAGATGAATGAATTCAAATTACTTCAGTGTCGTGTAAGACTTTTGCGGGATCTGCAGGGACCCTGTATTTGAGGCTATATTTGAGGCTGTATTTTCAGACGACGAACACCGAGGCACACTGAGTCACCGCTTAAAGTTACCAGCTTTTCTGTATTCCCTGGAGATTTTCGGCCTTTTCATGCCTGACCCTCGTGCTCTCCTCGGCTTTACTGTGACGACCGGGACTGTCACAGACAC
The DNA here is from genome assembly GCF_008729295.1 of Plectropomus leopardus. NCBI lineage: Eukaryota > Metazoa > Chordata > Actinopteri > Perciformes > Serranidae > Plectropomus > Plectropomus leopardus. The sequence continues at coordinate 31,537,161 of NC_056464.1, read as the reverse complement.
AAAATTGCAATTTCTATGATCCTAGCAGTTCAAAGCAGCTCTAAGAGAACCATGTGCTGTCAAGTTAACACAGAACATTGAGGTCCCGAGGTAATCAGCCGGAACGACACCCGTGACCTCTGGGAGCCCTTAAGCTTCACCCAACTCTCGATATCTTTTGATTTCTCGTATTCCTTTGACAATTACTGGGAAAGGATTTATGGCGACACAAGTACACAGTGATACCTCGTGATATCAAATCATTCTCTGTTACCATGGCCGTGACATGAAACAAAGAAATGACAAGTGCAAGCTTTTAGTTCATATCTACAGAAAGAAAACTGCTGATATCTTTGCAGTAAACCTAAATGATAACATACTGTAAACTGGGATTCTCCATTAGTCAATGTACATGTTTTTAAGCTACAAAGTGGACATCTGAGTAGCAAAAAAACTGTAACTCTCCAGCGTATAAGAGCCCAACAACAGCAACTGGGAAACCGAGAATAAGCGTCACACAACAGTGGGAACATGTTGTGATTCAGCAGCTTTAGAAAGTTTATCATTCTCTTATTTATTTATTTATCTGGCAAGACAAGCCAGGTGTATTTATAAAGCACCTTTCATACCCAAAAGCATTTCAAAGTGCTTTATAAGCCGTAAAGGACATGAAATGAGAAAAAAACAAATTTGAAAAGCCAAAAGAAATTAAAAAGATGAAAGCGCAGAGTAATAAAAAGAGGAGAGTGCAGCACTCAAGTGCAGGGAGTTATGTACTTTATATTCAGAGAGTTAGAATACTGTAATTTCTTATGTAAATTTGTTCCTGTGCTGTGTAGCTTCATATATTTTTATTTGGTTTGGATAGCAGTCAGAGATGCATTTCTATACTACTTTCAGTGCAGAATAAAAATGACTGTAGAGATCAAATTAAAATAAAATGAAAGAATAACAAAAGAAATACCAATTTCAAAGAAACTTCATCCTCAAAATGTCCAGCTACAACAAAGGGGTTAAAACATTAACTAATGAAACATGATGCAAAAGCTTTTTAATGAGTTTAGCCAAAGTACACGCTCATCTGGAAAAAAAAAATCAAGAGTCTGGAGATGTTTGTGAATGAATGTAATATAACTTACATATACAGTATATATGTGTTTTTCTGTACCAAATGTATTCTAATTATATTCCACATCATACTTTTTACTGTTTGACCCATGAAATCAATGCCCGGCTTAAACACGCAGCTTTAATTGCTGTTCAACATTAATAGGCTGATCAATATTTCCATGCAAACAAATTGCTTTTAATGATGTCCGCGTCATCCTCCCGATTCCACAGCGTGAAAGTTGAGCTTGTTAACAGCATCAAAACTCATGTAATGTCATCAGCTCTCTGCCACATACAGTACATACTGTTCTGTAGCACCTGCCGCAAGCACTTCACCTCCAATACGCTTAACACTGCAAAACGCTGGGGCACCCTGCTCATTTCTCCTTACTTAAACTACATATACTATAGTTTACGTTCTGCCTATTACAGGTCTTTCATGCCAAGAGAAAATAATTAACGATCCCTGGACCAGCTGAAGCTCTGCGATCAGCATTCAGTGATGCCGCCCTCGAGATTGCTATGGGTTAGTCAATATTGGTACTCTGAGGTGTTCTGGGATTTCTGCAAAGCATTTAAACCTGCTTCAATGCCTAACTCAACTCTAGAGTGAGCTTTAAGTTGGACTCATAATTTTTACCCTGTGGACCTCCAGAGACTGCAGAGGGCAGTGCTTTTTCCCCACACAGAAAACTTCTGCCCAACTTTCCCTGTTATGAGTGCTCATCATTTAGACTGAACTGTGCTAGAAATAAGAATAATATGCACTGTATACAAAACAAACATATGGGCTTTTTATTCATTAGAAATATTGACTGTCATGACTGTACATACTTTAGGGATTACTACGGTAGCCAAGAACTGCTTCTGTGAACTTACAAAAAGAATGAAAATTGTTATTAAATTGTTTAAATAAGCCTCTGTCACATATTATAAAGGTTAAAAAAAAACTGCACAACCTAGCTTAACACAAAAATGTAGCACAAGGCCTCACTCAACTTGATTCATATAAAACATTTTAAAATGTACACAGAATGTGCCAGAAATTTGATTGAAATAAGAATAAGTGGGTAAAAATAAACACTTGGATGATTTTTTTTTTCTTAATGACTCTAATAACTCTTCGCCCATGCGGACAATCATAGTGGTATTCCAGGTAAACATATTCCACATTTTAAGACACATGAAGGCTGGTCCTGCATTCAGAGAAACCAGGCTTAAGTTTTCACAAAAATGTCGGTGCTGTTTAAGCAGGAGTCTATATTATAAACAAATAAATCACCTTTTTTTCGGAGATACAGCCTACAAGCTAGCTAGCAGTCACCTAATGTTTCACTACCAGCAGTACATTGTCAGCATCAAACTATTCTGAATTGCTTGCTAAAATCTGACTAGCTTTTAGATAAAGATGGCACAAAATATTTATTTTATATAACACTTAGGAATGGTTAGTTTACCCCACTTGATCCATCAAAGTCTAGTTATAGTAAACTGATTTTAAGAATTTGGCAAAAAGTGAGTAAAAGTGCACTGAAAACTGAGTGTGTAGTCATTGATATCATTATTAGGACAACGCAGCAGTCAGTAAAGTTCAAGTGGAAACCTCCGAGGCCAGTGTTAATCCTTTGAAACCTGGCAAAATTGTCTCGATTTCTTTCAAAAACATGGGAAAAGGCAGTGAACAGCCAAGGAGGAAATGACCTAGAAATTTGCTAAATATACATGAAAACCCCCCACCCCCAACCCCACCAAAAAATGAAAGTTGAAAAAAGTTTAAAAATTGTTATTATTCTATAAAAAATATTTAAGTCTAAAATTATAATCATTTCAAATGTAACACATTAGAGATTTTTTCCTAGATTTTTCTTAGAAATCATTTCCTAAACCTAATAATTTCTTGCATTTCTTGTCAAGTTGCTCATTACCTCCAGAAGCAAGTCAATCCCCACTGACTTCCACGTTAAAATGCCCAACATTACAGCACAAATAAACGTGTGCAGCCTGGTTTTGGTCTGGATAGCAAATTTTCTCATTCATGACAACTGGAGGCTTAAAGTTCAGATAATCAAGGGTGAATTGCTTTGAATGAACCACCACAACAGTGTGTTAATCATATCCACCCCTCGCTCCTCCACAGCTCTACCCCCTTGTCCAAATATGGCCACTCCCGGCTCCAAAATCTAAGATAGCTATGGCCGAAATGCTGAACTAAGGATTTCAAAACAGGAGTCCACAAACAAAAGCGTGAAATCACAGTAGCTACGTCCATTATTTTAATACAGTCTATGCTAAAAAGAAAAGGCAGTAGGTAGATATTGGGTGTTCCTGTACTATATAAACCAATCATCTAAGGTTCCTGTCACATGCGACAGACTCCCCGTTGGGACTGCAGTCAAACTCTACTGAAACAAACAGCTCTGCATACAATAGGTTTCAACTATCTTCACAACAATCAATTTACAATATGAATTGTCCCATATTTTAATTAATATTAACTATACTCATATTTTCAACAAGACATAAACTTTCATGTTTATGGCAAGAGTCCTCGATTTATTACAACACAACTATAAGCTTATTTCGCCTGCTACTTACATTAATCAAGTCACTTGGAGGTGCATGTTTATATGAAGATTAAATACTCACTACTAATATCAAGAGAGAGATCCATAAAGTAGAAAAGACATGGGAGAGTCCAAAGTACATTATTTCAGAAAACTTGGATATGCCTTTTACAAAGTTGCTTAAAATATGTGGTTAGACAAGTATGTCTTGATGCATACATCTGATAGTCACATCCCCTTTGGAAAGGTTCCTGACTTTTGGCCATACTGTTGGTTGTACAGTATGTACTGCTCCTTATGAGCAATATATGAGAATAAAATGTCTGCGCAAAGTCAACACACAGGAGATGTAGAGTAGGTGGGGGTGTAAATTAAGTATCTAACATTCTGTTCTTGCAAAAAGGGCAGTGGAAATTTTGCAAGAACAAGTATAACAAACATTTAGCAGGGTCAGACTTAAGGTGACAGAGAGAGTTATGCAAACTTAGTCGCAAGACTTTTGCAGTCGCTTTTGTTTTCACTGTTGACATGTGACAGAATTTATAAATAAATTATAATCTTACAATCTTGAAAATATTTTGGAAAAAAAAATAAAGTTTATATAAATTATCGCACCAACTGCAGAGCTTTAAAAGAATTTAGAAGTTTGTCTCATTATTGTGGCATTTTTATTCCACAACGTCCTTCTTCCTTCAGATAAACATTTATTTAAATATGATTATGTGTGAAGTTCACTCTGATAAATGTTAACTGGGGAATTTATCTGGGTTTTGCATTCATATTTGTTATCCACATTTATGCTAAATTAGTGAGCCTTTCTCTAAAACTTTTTTTTCCTTCAGACATATTGTACTCATTCAAGTTCACAGATTTACAGAAGTGGCTACTTGAAAAAGTCATTAACATCATCATCATCAGTTAACATCATCATTAATGAGTATATTGTATATACTCTATCTTTAACTTTTACTCTCTGTACATTATTGTCTAATTGATAATATTTTTGTTTTGACTGATCAGGCATCAAGAAGAAGTCGAAAGTGCCCGGTGTCATGATAACGCAGTTTAAAGAGGAACTTCCAGAAGGAAAGTCAACTCCAGATTTCACCCGCAAACCCATTGCACTGACTATTCAAGAGGGTAAGTATCCACGTCTCTGAGCGATAGACTCGAATTAATCAGAAATTTAAAAAATAAATAAATAACTAACTCTCATGTACTGGACATTAAAAAATGCATTGATCTTAATCACAAATGGCACAAAGTAACCTGCAGACTGCAGGAGGAATGAGCAACCAGCCACACCACATTCAGTATGCAGAGAATATTTGCATTATTAAGCAAGAATGAACAGAATTCTCAGACAGGAGCGGACCTTAGAGGCTGATTTCACCTTCCCAACTTCTGAAACCTTGACAGTCTATCATAAGAGATCAAATCTTCCTCAACGCACATCAGCTGCTTCTTTTTCTAATGAGTTGACACTCCTTGACTAGAGCTGAATTAGTGGTGTGCTGGCCATCTGGTATACTGGGACAAATCCCAGCAGGCTGCCACATCAGTGGACTACAAAACGACGAAAAGAAAAAAAAAATTACGTTTTACCTGCCGTCCGGCCCTGTTTGTCTCATACCGGCCCCTCTGTGTGCCTGTCATTTGGGGCACGGATAGTAGCATGATTTCTATGGTGGATAAACATTTCTGAGTGATACAGTCCACATGGTGTTGATTGTTTCACCATCAGCATTTGATCAATTCCACCCAATAACATTTGGAAAGCCTACAAAGCAGCACAAATGAAATATTTGACCTAATTTAAAGTTAGCATAGGGCTAAACTAGAAATTAGCTGTAGGGAATGTTGTGTTTTTATTTGAGGGCATCTTTTTATGTGTTATCTATGAAAATTAGTGAGAAAGTAACATTTATGCTTTAACATTTATGTTTTATTTTCTATGGGTTCTATGGGTGGAAAATAACACTAACAATTTCTGTGTTTCTAACTGCTACTTATTTTAAAACATGACACAAAAAGTGATAAAAATTTAGAATTTTTTTCAGTACACCCCTGAGCTTAATCATGTGCAGCTACATGTAAAAGTAAACAGCAAAAGTGGAGTATATACCTACAAACTGTAAAACATGTTAAACAGTATTTTACTCTAATGTGCCAAACAAAATGAACCAAACACAATGTTTAATTATTTGCATGTGTGTCTATTGCTATGTATCTTTCATCTTCAATGAAGAAAATGGCGATGACGGATTTGTCAGTCACTAATAAGGAAATCTTCATTTTATATTATTCCAGGTAAATTTGCAGTCTTTAAAGCCAAAGTGGTGGGCACCCCAACCCCGACTATAACGTGGAGCAGAGCAAATGGAGAAATAAATTTTCTCCCTGGCGTGTGCATGCAAAAGTATGACGAGGCAACTCTCGAGCATACTATTGAGGTAAGCTCTTTATGTAGCACAAAATACTGAGGTATCTAAAAGACATGGTCACATTACGTTTCTGTTCAACGAAATTTACCCGCACTCCACCCCGAAAAAGGACACAATGTCTCCTTTCTGACATAGATAATGACTGTAAACAGTGTGTGAGAGCAGTGCTACAATTTGTTGTTCGATAGTGCAGTTATGTAATGAGACAACACTAAGGGGCAACCTCCGAAACTGAAAAATGAAGCCAATGTGGAACAGTGTGAAATATGACAAGGTGATCTTACTTATATAAATAATCCTTCAAACGGCTTGCCTTGAAAAAGGAAAGTAAAAATAACTATAAATCTTAATTTATGTTCACTTTACAACAAAATGTTGAGCTTATTTTAAATATAGCTGTATATTTTTTTAATTCTTTGAAGATGTTGCAACTTAAAAATGACAAGTGGAATTACCTTGTTCTTTCCACGTTTTAGTAACTTTGGTAAATCAAGCTAGTCTGACTTAACTTGATTATGACCAAGAGGATATCACTAATGATGGAGCTATGATATAACAGTTATATGAAGTTACACTGTGCAAGGCAATTGGTTTCTGAAATTTTTTTAATGTAAACTTGTCAGATTTTGCAGTAAAGTGCCAAAAACCGTAGTTCATCAGGTGGCCACTTAAGGCTGACGCTAAACAGAGTAAATCCCCATAGACCCCCATATTAAAATACCTCAATCTGACTAAACCTCTAAAGTCTCAAAAATGGGCAGGGCTGGGAGGAGGGCTGAGATACACCCAATCGTGCCGCCTCTTGATCCACAGCAACTCCCTGCCCCCCGCACACCCAGAGTTGTTGGTTGATGAAGAAAGCAGGCTCCTGCTACCAGGATCAACCAATAGCAAAATTCAGTTGCAATAGCCAGTTTTCAACCTTAAGAGGGCAGTCACTATGCATATTTATAACAAAATATCGAGAATTTTAATAATTCCATTCAAATGTCAAGAGTTGGACCTGAATCAATAAACACTATGAAATACCCATATACATTGCTTTTCAAACTTAAAAAAAAAGTGGCTAGGAGGTTTAGTTACTCTTCAAAGACGTAAGATTGCGGCAAAACAGGAAACATACGTTTCAATTTGTCCATCGTTTGGGCTTGAATAGAAGTGAATGGGAGATGGAGCAGATAGTCATATACTAGAAATGTAATGTGACAATGTGTTAAGTTTGAACTGTTATCAGTGATAAGGACAATGCCATAAACTCTGTGTTTGTATTCCATTAGTTCCCTAAGGTCAGCCCCGAAGATGCTGATACTTACAAGTGTTTTGCAACAAATGAATATGGAAGAGCTGTTTGCACGGTTGTCTTGAATGTTATTTCGGGTAGGATCCTTATTATTTTTTCAAGTCTGTGTCTCTCGAGTGTGTTGGATAATAGCTGCATTATAAAACCTCTAAGTTGGCATATTTGTATTGAAATGTGACAAATTACGAGATGAAAATTTCAGTTGTTTTTTTTACAGTTGGATTCTCTAAGACCAAGGAACTGCAAAAGACACCAGTAGAAGGTGGGTTTTTTCAAATACTTGACTCTCAAAATTTTATCTGAAGAGGTGCAAATCTTATTATTTATTTATTTTCCTTAGAAAGGCAGTTTGCATTTCTGACTGTCAAGTCAAAGCTCTCCATTATAATGCCAAACTCATGGCAAAAAAAGAGCTAATATGCATTTTCCTTGCCCCTGTCAGATACAAATAGCACTCAACAGCAGACAAACTACCTCTGCAATTAAAAACACATTCATCACTTTTCTTAAAAACTCACTTTAAGAGAATTGGGCAACCAGCTGAGTACAAAGATGAATAGATGCTGGTAGCTTTCATCTAAACTATCAATACTTGGAATGAAGCAGCAGCTCAATTTCCCTGAGCCACAACCTAGCCCATTTGTTTCCATAGCAACATGACATTTAATTCACTAATAGGAATTCCTGGAAAAAATCTACCTGTCAGGGAGCATCTGTCATATCAGTGCAGCACCACTGTGCGCTTTCACTTGACACATTAAAGGCTTTTTAAGAAATGGACTGAAAAATGTGAATATCAGCAAACAGGATCATGCTAAGCAGTAAGAAGACAACTAGGGTTGTGACAGTATGCATGTTGTAACTTTCTCTAATTTTCTGGTGTATCAGTGAAAAGCTTGATTTACACCGCAGACTGGACTCTCTACTCAAATAGAGACAGGACAGCTGACTTGTATGAACATCCACGGCAGGTCCGTGTTATAGAGTGGTGCAGGAATGTGTTTGAATAGGTTTATGACTAGATGCCTGAAGTAAGGTCTGTGGTTAACACAAACTTGAGAAATGTTTTTGTTTTGTTCTATGATATGAAATACATTGATAAATACCCCACTTGTGAATTTTGAAGCTTTTAGGTGAAAAAAGGCAGTTGTTAATAGATGGCTAAATAAGACTACAGAAGGTCGTAACGCCAAACCCAGCTTTACAAACTTGTTGTGGTCGTGACTTCAAGTCATGCAATTTTATTTTATGGCCTAATGTTAGATTTTGACTTCTGGTGTTTGTATTTACCTTCAAAAATAATAACAGTGGAGTTAAATTGTGAAGATTACCTTCCTGAACAAAATGCATAAGTATCATAAACGTTTGTTTGTCACAGAGTTTTTTTTCTGCAATAATCCGAAATCCAATGGAAAAAATCGAATTGGTTTTTTGCCGAGGGAACCAGGACAATGCTTAAATCCTTGTCGGCCAACAAAAAAAAACATCATCCCTGCAGCACTCTATACATGTCTGGTGTATGAAATGTCTGTATTGTCACTGCGCTGCATTTTTATAAACTAAGATAATCTGGTCACATCGCTCGCCTGCAAGCAGGCACGGTCTCACTTAAAATAACTTTTTCATATCTGCTCAAAAAAAGCTATGAAGATGGTGATGACTTCATTACTGCGGTAACATTACGTCCCTTTGCCCAAAAATATCAAAGTGACTTAGAAAGATTGAGTGAGTTATTCTAGGTTTCATTCTGTGGGGTGCCAATAGATATGATTGATACTCGTCTCTATTTGCTATTAAGTTAAAATACAATTATATTTATTCAAAAAGAAAACAATTCTTATGGGGCTGTAACACATGTAAATACATATATATATATATATACATATATATATACATATATATATGTGCAATGTCAGTTAAGTTAAATGGAAACTTTTATCTTTGAATACCACTGTAACAGACAAAGTACATTCAGATATGGACTGACGTCTTTTGTTTTGCTTCCCCAGATGCAACGGAATTTAGAAAAATGCTTAAAAAACGGTAAGTGAAATTCTGTAAACAGTGTTGTTTGTGTATTATACTAAACGGATGTGGTATTTTCTAAATGACGTTTCCTTTTGTGTGGCACTGCAAAGTTGATGTCGTTTTTTTTCTTTAATGAAAAGACATTGGTGTTTGGTGCTTAATGACATTTTTCTCTCTACAGTAATGTTGATGGAACACGTGAGCAAAAGCCGATGGAGCCGGAGGAGAAGGTCTGGGAAATTCTCCTCAGCGCGGACAAGAAAGACTATGAACGAATCTGCGCCGAGTACGGTATCACAGACTTCCGCCACATGCTGAAGAAACTGAATGAAATGAAGAAAGAGAGAGAGGAGGAGATTGCAGAGGTATGTGTCCTTTTGATTCTTCTTCAGTTCTAACATAAACATGTCCAAACAAATTAATATTAATGCCAAAAGCTGCTTAGGTAGTCTTCACTCTTAAAAATAAAGGTTCTAAAAGGGTTCTTCCTAAAGGGCTGAGGTTCTACCCAGAATCATGAGTTTCTTAAGTTCCCTTTTAAGGAGATAGTTCTTAGAAAAGTTACTTACTTGATCCTTAATTACAATGGTACAGTGGGGTGGTTTGCTAGACAGCACCAAGGTCCCAATAGTCCTGAACGGATCTGGTTCAAGAACTTGAGCAATTTGGTGGAAAGAGGGGGACAGAGGGTTCTCAATGGACCCTCTACATCATAGTATCATTCCCACTGCACAAAGAACGCTAACACCCACTAACATTTGGCTTTTTAATGCAATGGGAAAGTCTACAATCGGCATTCACACCTGGGTCAAATGACTGCAGTATTCATGGGTATTTATCGCCTCTGGCTCCTCTGATGAAAACACCCGAAAAAATGCGCAAATTTCAGCTCCTAAACGGCGACTTGCAATTTGGCACCACCGCTTATTAACGTCCGTCTCCACTCCAATGAACTCTCAAACACTGATCCAAATTAGTGTGCATCATGTTTGAAAGAGAGATTGAAATAGTAAGAGATATAACAAAGGAAGTAACCACCGTAAAGCTTTCACGGACCTCTGACCATGCTGCTGTCTACTGTTTGCTGTTCTCCTGCCTGTCGGTGATGTCGAGCGAACGCACTAAAACCACACACACATGCTTGTCTGCTGCAGATCTGTGTTCACAGCTTTGCTCAACTGGCAAAGGGAAAGCAGTTTGTAGCCTTCTTTTAGATGGTTTACCCATGTTTGAAAAACTTGCGTGCATGCACTAATTTTGTAGGTGATAGAAGGGTTCTCCCTAAAACTTCTCATGGGAGGTTCCTGACTGAAACTTTCACAGACGGTCGTGGGTATAAACCTTTATGTTGGATAATAGGAGGGACACTCTGAAAGGGGTCCAGGTAGAACCATAATAAAAAAGGTTTAGGAGGAACTGAAAAAGGATTCCCTAATGGGGACAAGCCAAAGAACCTTATACATTTCTACTTTGCCAATTTTTTCCAAACAGTATTTGTTCGGTGTCTATCTTACATTGTGTGAGCAGTCTCATTAAACATCTGTTATGACTGTGTTTATATCTCTTCATCTCTACTGTAGTTTGTGACACATATCAGTACACTGAAACATATTGAGGTCAAAGACACCGATTCTGCAATAATTGAGTTGGACATGGACCTCAAGGATCCCTCCAGCAAAATCTTCCTGTATAAGGTGAGGGGCGTTATCTGCTAAATCCAGTGTTATAATGCTGCATTTCATTATGCATTTTCAAAATAGTAACATGTCCCATAACTTCTGCAGGATGGCGTTATGGTTCCATTCACCATAGAAGAAAGCGAGTCGCAAAAGCATAGTTTGAAACAAGTTGGCAAGAAATATGTCTTCACAATTAAAAATCTCAGTTCAGATGATGCTGGACTCTACTCAGTGGATGTTGAGGGCGTCAACATATTCTCAACAGATTTTAAAGGTAGGTCTTCAATCGCGTTAAAATTAGATTAGGTTTAAATAAATTCAGTCTAAGTATTACTGATATTTCTTTTGAAATTAAACTTATAACTGCGATTAAATACCATCAGACATACCAATAGTGACCCTGTACAGAATAAGCAGTTAAGGAAATGGATGGGATAAATTAATGAAATGAAATAATCACTCCCGGCTTCTTTTCTCTATTTTATGTCTTTCTGTTACCACGCAGTACCCAACGTTGACTTTGCTGTCAAAATACAAGAGGTTAAGGCAGAAGAACGAGAGGACGCCCTCTTTCAATGTGTCCTGACTGCACCTTTGAATGAGCTTGTATGGATGGGCAAAAACGTGAAGCTGTCCAATAGTGAAAAACATGAAATCACTGTATCTGAAGATAAGCTTATCCACAAGTTGATTGTGAGGGACTGTATGCCTCTGGACGCTGGTATCTATACTGCTATGGCAGGAATCAAATCTTGCAGTGCCTGGCTTGTAGTTGAAGGTGAGAAAATTGTTTTTGTCCTACTTTTTCTCTTAATGCAGTATGAATTTCAGCTCGATAAATACATGTGGAATGTTTTGAAGATACTTTGCCCTGAATACATACAAAACACAAATATGATACAAAATTCTAAATACATTTGACATGTTGTCTTATACAGCTGATAAAGATCTTGCCAGCAAGGGAAAGAAGGCAGCTCGTAAAACTACTGTGGCTGGTGCCGGGAATGACGACGATCTGATGAGAATAGCAAAGGAACAACAGGAAAGATATCAGAAAGAAATGGAAGAAAAAATGGAACTTGCCAAGAAGGCTCAAGCGGAGAGGGAAGCTGCAGAAGCAGCTGCTCAAGCCGAGGCTGAAGCGGCAAAAAAGAAAGCAGAGGAAGAGAAAGCTGCGGCTAAAGCTGCAGCTCAGGCCGCTGCAAAGGCAAAGAGAGCAGCAGCCTCCAAGGATGCAGCTGAAAAGGCAGCCAAGGATGCAGCTGCAAGGAAAGCTAAGAAAAAAGAAGCTGATGCTGCAGCTGGTGCAGCTGGTGCTGGTGGTGCTGCTGGCATCGCAGCTGGTGCTGGTGGTGCAGCTGGTGCTGGTGGTGCTGCTGGCATCGCAGCTGGTGCTGGTGGTGCAGCTGGTGCTGGTGGTGCAGCTGGTGCTGGTGGTGCAGCTGGTGCAGCTGGTGCTGGTGGTGCAGCTGGTGCTGGTGGTGCTGGTGGTGCAGCTGGTGCTGGTGGTGGAGCTGGTGGAGCTGGTGGAGCTGGTGGAGCTGGTGCCGCTGGCATCGCAGCTGGTGCTGGTGGTGCAGCTGGTGCCGCTGGCATCGCAGCTGGTGCTGGTGGAGGATATGGAACTGGAGCTGCAGCTGGTGGTGGAGCTGGACGTGGCGAAGGTTTGGAAGAGGGAGAATATGACGACGAATCTTTTGAAGATTCTGATTTTGAAAGTGATGAAGAGGGAGAAGGAGCCAGAGCTGGAGGTGGCAAAGGAGGAGCAGGAGGTGGTGAAGGAGGAGAAGGAGAGGGAGAAGGAGAAGAAGGTGAAGCAGGAAGGAAACGCAAGAAACGTTTGAGAGATGGTCCCCTTGTTCCAGACACAGTGACAGGTAAGAAATTGATTTATTCTGAAATCCATATTGAGAGACGGAATGATAAAAGTTTTTCTACTACATGTTCATCAGAATACAATATAAACATCTCTGTAGATAAACTTTTGAATTGTCATTATTCATAATATTTATAGCCATAACAGAGAAAGTCTTTTGTAATGTGTTGTTGTTGTTGATGTTAATATCATCTTTTTTTCAATCTTACAATTCTCTTGACGTTTACGTTACTGTTGTTTGTCTTTCATTAACAAAACTCAATTTTTCTTTAATTAATATCTCCTAAAAATACCTCTGAAACGATTTTTCTGTTTTTATAAAAAAAAAATACGAATTATTTTCTCAAAAAAAGAAACAAATAATACTGATTTTGCTCATCAAAATGGTGTCTCATCAAGTCAGCCCTGATTTAATGATAATATGCATGACATTCTGAAGAAAGTTGATACTTATCGTCACTAATAGGAGATAATATTGATGAGGAAACTGCAACTCAAGAAGGTGAAAAATCAAGGAAAAAAGGAAAACGCCTCAAAAAGAAAAGTGTGGAGGCTGAAGAAGCTGTCGTTGGTAAGAGATGTCAAAGGCTGCATGCTGTAGACATTCTACTGGCTACTAAAGTCATTTGAATGAAAATGACTTTGACATCAAAATAGTAGGAAGTGTTACACTTCCTAGCTTTGATGCAGCTGCATTAACAATAAATGTAATATACAGTAACACTGACGGAATTTAAACAGCGACACTGACACACATTGGCGCCAACTTGGGTCCAACATTAGGGGAGCAAAAAATGTTGGTAAAGTTAGAGGAAAATTTCGCTTTTTATATGTAAATTGTTTTTTATACAAGCGTCACCTTATTTAATGATTCCATGTAAAAGACCAGCAGTGGATGTATCCCTATGTGCCTGTATCACCCTAAATATGATTAACAGTAAATTAAAAAATCTTAATTTATTATTTGTAATAAATATTGGTTTTAAATTAACTTTCTCCTCAGACTTTACTCCCCTGTCGATAATTTGCACAGCTAGTCAGATCAAAACAAGCAACAGGACAACTGTTGTCACTGGCCGACTGAACAGTTTATCCATTCTCTCACTTGAAAAGATCATCTTAATTTGGATTATAAAGAAATTATGTCATTATCTAAGACCAAGTCCCACTGCCATGCACTGTGATGTGTTGGAATGAAGTCTTAGATTCCAGTAGTTCAATAATGTTCTGTAGAGATCGCCCCGTTCATACCGGTGCGTCTCGCCCTTATGAGCAGCGAAACGGAGAGCAATAAACTCAGAGTCCACACTGAAAATTATGTTTTTTTTAAGGGAAACTGCCATCAAATAGAGGTTGAGGAGGATTTTTTTGTTTTAGATAAAGATATGTGAATTGCTTAAATTATTTTGTCCATATCTTTTCAATAAATTGGGATTTTTTGACTTTTTAACCTTTTGAAGTTATAGCACGTGTTCGGATCACACCAAAACTGTTCAGCTTTGATGTTAGATACCTTTGCGTTGCTCATCAGCAGGGCACATGGCTACTACTAACTTAAAGTCATTTTTAATTACTTAGTAGGCCTACCTGAAGTTTGCAGAAATGTAGAACCTAAATTTGTCTGTGAAAAAAATCCCGTTAATAGAACGATAGAAGATATAATAGGCTCTGATGGCCACTGCAAAATGGCAAGATCCTACCACAGAGTTTCAGGTTTGGGGGGTGCAGACTCCCCCTCTTTAAGTTTTGGAGGGAATAAAACCCAATTCCACCCCCCATAGATCCATAGATGGCACCTATGCTGACTCATCACAAAGTGCTATGCTGCTCAGCCTTGCTCGATAGTAGAATTAGCTAAAAGCTGAATGTGAAACGTAGTTCAGAACAGTCTCACTGACGCAATTTACCTTAACGAGGATGTGACAGATTGTAGCATGGGTTACGGTTATTAATTCTTGAGAACCCTTGCATGACATCCTGAATAAACCTGCCACTTACTATCACTGATAGGAGATAATATTGATGAGGAAACTGCAAATCAAGAAGGTGAAAAGTCACGGAAAAAAGGAAAACGCCTCAAAAAGAAAAGTGTGGAGGCTGAAGAAGCTGTCGTTGGTAAGAGATGTCAAAGGCTGCATGCTGTAGACATTCTACTGGCTACTAAAGTCATTTGAATGAAAATAACTTTGACATCAAAATAGTAGGAAGTGTTACACTTCCTAGCTTTGATGCAGCTGCATTAACAATAAATGTAATATACAGTAGCACTGATGGAATTTAAACGGCAGCATATCAGAGAGCGCTTTGCTGCTCAGCTTTGCCCGATACAACAATTAGCTAAAAGCTCTAGTGAATTTTAAAAACGTATTTCAGAAAAGTCTTGGGGACACAATTTACGTTATCTAGGAGGTGACAGATTGTAGCATGGGTTATGTTTATTAATTCTTGAGAACCCTCGCAGTTCTAGAGCCTCCATTAAAAAACACAGTACAGTTTAATCTTCATGTGAGCTGAGAAATGTTATTGTCCACACGGTTTTCAGTCCAAACACAACTAAAAATCCTGCGTTTTAAGTATTTATTCTTACCTACTTGTTAAAAGTATTGATAATGGTATTCATTAATAATCTATATATATAGATATATATATAATGTTCTACTTCTTCATCTCTAAATGTTTGTTTGTGTGTCGCTGTAGTATAGCATGTATATGCTATGCTAAATTCTGATTCCCTCTTAATCAAACCCCTTACTTGAATAAATCTAGATATGTTCTATATTTGTGTTTTGTGTGCATTATGTGTGCTTTCATGTTTGTGTCTGTTGTTATAAATACCTTGTTTACTTCATGCGTAAGCTTGTCATGTGAGTGGGTTAAAAAAAATGGAAAAGGTGACTTGACAACAGATGTATTCAAGTTGAGAACATAAAAGTGGCTGTAATAATAGATTCTGAGGTTTGTAACAGAAAAACTACTCCAAAATTAATCACATCATAGACGACTGTGCATTTTGTTGAATACTAAGTGTTTTCTAAAGTATTTCTCATGTATCCATGTAATACTTGATATTACTGATTAATGTGATACTTTATAGCACAACACTATAAACTGATGAAAGAAAATCAATAATTGGAGCCCTTGGGTTCATTAATTCACTTAACAGTGTCACCATTATGGAGTCCATCTTGAATATCACCTTTTCTGTTATCCTCCTCTTCTGTTTGAAAGTTAATGTTTGTTAGTTCTGTTGTTGTTGCTGTTCTTTTTATTATGCTCCATGTTGACATTTTAATTGTTGCTGTTGCTGTTTTCATTAATGTTATTTATAAGGCATATCCAACAACAAATGAGAAACATTGGATTGATGGTAATTACGATGATATCCCCTAAAACTGAAAAAGCAAAAAACACAGAAGCGAGAGGTGCCAGTGGTGATAATGGCACGGGGCCAGCAGCAGGCTGTGATGAATCTGCTGAAAATGGTGAGGGTGCAGACGGCGGCAAGCCAGCAGCAGCTGGCAAGTGTTCAGGCCGTGCACAGCAAGGCCCATTGATCGTGGAGACAGTTAGTGGTAAGATTACTGGCGCTGCATTAACTGCTGCATGGGAAGCACTGTCACTGAACAAAGTCATTTGATGAGCAGATGACTTTTCCAGTGGTTTGAGAGTTAACATAAAACGTGTGTGGCTACTGGGCAGAACGCTACATTTGATCTCTAATTGGTTAAATGGCCTTTTGCAATGATCAGAGAGTTGACTGCCTTTAAGAAATGCTAATTAAAGCTGATGGTTTTTGTCTATAGCACACAATGTAACAGTGAAATGAATAAACAAATCTGTACTTTAGACTGTTTGCAGACTATAAAACAGCATTGATTATATCATTTTATTTCTGTGACCTACAGGTATTAGCAGGCAATACAGACGTGTCCATCTCCATCTTTTACGTATTGTGTTTGCAGACTGTGTGTGTGTTTAAATGCACTTGTGCTTTGTGTTAACAATCTTGCTTGCCTTTTTGAATGTTAATTCAGGATGAGTCGGTGCATTGAGGTTAATTATTTAACGGTGCAACCGCAGAACTGATGGTGCTCTTGATACAACACTTGTGTGTAGACACACTCTTATAATCTGAAGATGGAAGACAACCTGGACTTTGGAGGATGACCATGCTCCAAAAATCAATTTATGCAGATAGATGAACAACTTCCATTCAACCAGACAAAATGATAATTTCTTCCACCACTGACGAAGGAAATGTCAGTCATCAGTGGGATTTTCCTTTCAATATTTTAAGTGTGCGTATTTCTTTCAAGAATAATTAAGTCAAGAGAGGCAAATGAAAGCCTCGGTGATGATATTCTTATGAGCTTCAACTCTGCAAACTCTAAAGTTGAAGAAGGCCAAACAAGAAAATCAAGAGGAACAATAACCAAGAAGACATCTTCATCAAGTGTCAAATAAATTCCAAATGTGCTCTTCTTACAACCCTTACAAACTTGGATTGGTATGGTGTTTTTAAAGTTTATTTTCTCACATCACATCTGCATTTTAACATGTATTTTATGACCAAATATTGGTATAAAATACATGATATCATTAATAATGCAGAAAGAAAATGTGTGATGTTTGACTGAGGTAAGTGCGTGCTCATCCATACACGGATGCATTAAAAAATCTTGGAACAACTTAACAATGACTTGTATGCAGATACCAGCTTTAGGCTATGTGCATTCACTAACTTACTGGTTGATAAATCCTCAGACCCAGGAGTTCACTTTCATGCTGGGCTTTCTGACTGCAAAGCCATTATTGGAGAAGCAGCAGAGCTGGAGTGTAAAGTGAGCAGTGAAGACTGTGTGGGAGTCTGGTACAAAGATGGAGAGGAGGTAAGCCTGGGGTCTTAATGCGGTTATTATGATGCGTATAGATGCTGATGTTGTTGATGTAATATAGCCCAACAGTAACTGGTGATTATCATGTATTCAGTAGAGCTTACGATGAGACTTTAGCCCTATGTGTTGTGTTACAGTAATATGCTTGTTTTTTGCAGATTAAATCATCTGAGGGTATAACCATTACAAAAGACGGAACTTTTCACAGGCTGAAAATTCACAAAGTCACAGAGGAATTTGCTGGAAAATACAAATTTGAAGCAGATGGACGCAAGACAGAGTCTGTGATTGCTGTTGAAGGTAAAAACACTTTCCTTACAGAAATTAGCAAAAGTGCCAAGAGGTCATGGTCATGATGAAAAGAAAATTTTAAGAGTAGTGCTTATTACTCTAAGGTTTATCTAAAGTAGATTTATAGCATGTATCAGCTTAAAATATCACTATTGTTTTACCCTAGATCCACCCAGATTTTCCGCTGAGGAACTGGAAGCATTTAAAACACCTGTAACTGTGAAGAAAGGACACAAAGCTACCTTTAAACTACCTTATATTGGACGGGAACCAATTAAAGTCCAGTGGTACCTTGAGGGTGCAGAGCTTTCTGAGGAACCAAATATCAAGTTCGATCACTCTGAGGGTAGCAGCCGTCTGCTTCTAACCAAGCTGCAGCGCAAGGACAGCGGTGAAGTCAAGATAAAACTCAAAAATGAGTTTGGCACTATTGAAGCCTTCAGCCAGCTTGTTGTACTGGGTAAGGTTATATAGTGTATTATTTTACACTATTCTATACAGTGAGTGACTTACGAACTACCTGTTTAACTTATTTGTTTTCTGACAGATAAACCCACTCCTCCGATGGGACCTTTGGAGATCGTTGAAGCCAACTCCTCTTCAATTGAATTTAAATGGAGGCCCCCAAAAGACGCTGGTGGCTGCAAGATAGACAACTACATTCTTGAACGACAACAAATTGGCCGCAACACCTGGAAGAAGGTGGGGCCGATTGGTTCAGAGGCCAAATTCAGGGACACCGATGTAGACCACGGCAGGAGGTACTGCTATCGCATCAGAGTGGAGACTGAAATGGGCACCAGTGAGCTGATGGAGACGGAGGATATTCAAGCCGGAACAAAAGGTAAACTCACACAAAAGTTATAAAACGCTGCTGAATACCAATCTTCAATTAAGGCCTGTCACACTGGCATCAAAAATGCCAAAATTTCACGACAAATCAAATTTCACTGGAATGGCAAATATTGGCGGATGCTCTTAGTGGAGCGAAGAATATACGCACAAGCTCCTGTATTGAGTTCAAATCTGATAAACCCTCAAATGTGCTAATTTAACTAAAAGGAAAACATCTTGAATGCAATGACATTCAAAGGGAATAGAGAACCAGAGAGTCCAAACTTGAGGAACCCATAGTAGCTTTTCAGTAGAGCTGCATCATCCAGTTTTAACAGTATATAGTTCTCTACAAAAGAGCAGTGGTGGAAGTACTCACTTACTCCTACTTAAGTAAAAGAAGCAATACAACAGGATAGAAATACTGTGTTACAAGGAAAAGTCTGGCATTTAAAATCTTACTCAAGAATTTAAATATTAAACTAACTTAAGTTAATACTACTGCTAATACTAAATATATTAGCATCAACATATACTCAAAGAACAAAGAGTAAAATTATTCACAATGCATAGTCGATGTCACCAAGGGAACAATAAAGTTTCATCGTTATAAAAGACATAATTTCTTTGTTGATTATAATCTTATTAATAACCTGAATCTGCAAAGTAACTAGTAACTTATGTTGTACAATGAATGAAATTTAGTAAAAAGTACAATATTGGTTTTCAAAATGTAGTGAAGAATGAGTATGGAGTAGCAAAAATTGAAATACTCACATTAAGTACACCTCAAAACTGTACTTAGATATAACTCTTGAGTAAATAATTTACATACCACCACTGCAAAATAGTTAGGATTTTCAGACCATTATGAGACAGTGGTCAACGCTACAAATACACCTATTGAATAAACTATGTGAACTTATGGTCCTTTTCCTAAATTATCAATAAATGCTTATTACCTAAAATAATGTACGATCCTGAGACCAAATACAGTGTGAAGGAAATGTCACAGTACAGAGAAAATAGGAAGAAACTTGGAGGGCTAATGGGACTGTATGGCACTGGTTCGTTCCCAGCTTGCCAGCATGTTAGCCATTAGCTCACGAACTAGCCCTGTTGGAAGTCCAGCAAGCCTTTTTTTTTCGCTCTGCCACTCTCAGGGGTGACTGGGTCTTCATTAAACCTTTGAAATTCCAACATCACAAGCAATTCTCCTACAGTACTCTCACAATCCTGCTTTGTTTTTGTTTTTTTCAGTAAGAAACTCACAGATCTCAATCTTTTGTGTTCACAGCATACCCTGGACCTCCTTCAGCACCAAAGGTTGTAACTGCCTTCAAGGATTGCATCAACCTCTCTTGGTCTCCTCCATCTGACACTGGAGGAACCAATATTCTCGGATACAACCTTGAGAAACGCAAGAAGGGCAGCAACCTGTGGAGCCTAGTCCACCCACCCGATGAGATGATTAGAGGTTACTCTGTTATTCATTCATTCTGTTTCATGGTGTTATGAAAGCAGGTTACAGCGCAAAGTGAAGGTCTAATAACTCCTATATTGGCCACTGTTTCCACACAGCCAAAGGATTTGGAGTGAAAGATGTGGTCGAGGGCATGGAGTACGAATTCCGTGTGGCAGCAATCAACAACTCAGGAGCGGGTGAACACAGTGCACCATCAGAGTTTGTGTTTGCCAGAGACCCAAAAAGTAGGTGGACACTTTGAACGGTTATCACAGCCATTATTTTTTTCAACCCTTGATTCAGCCTACAAACTGTAGTACTGAGTGTGAATCATGTGTTTACAGAGCCTCCTGGTAAAGTCATAGACTTGAAAGTGACAGACTCCACCTACACAGCCCTGTCCCTGTCTTGGACCAAACCCAAGGACGTTGAGGGGGTTGAGGATGAAGCAAAAGGATACTTTGTGGAGATCAGGCCTGCAGAAAACACAGAATGGGATCGCTGCAATGCTAATGCGATAGCCTTGAACTTCTATACAGTGAAAGGCTTGAAGTCAATGGCTATGTACTGGGTGAGAGTCATTGCTACTAACGATGGAGGAGAGGGACGACCACAAGAGCTGGACAATTACATCCTCGCTATGCCCCCTCCTGGTAAGAAAACTCAATTTAAAGTTATTTATGTCAAACTGTTATACTGATTATTGTGATTACATGGACTCCAATGTACTAAATACTTAAATAATTATTTCAGTGCTGAAAAGATGTTTTTTTTTTCCTTCATAAAACTAGGTTGTCTATGTATTAAAAAGAAATTGGTCGTACAGGACCAGAAAAAAAAGAGAAAAAGAGCCATGGCATTCACTTTTCTTCAATTATAGAAAACACAACTTCCAGAATGCACTGCACTGCACTGGACCAATAAATGCAGCTCCTGAAGGGAAACCTAACGAAAGCTTGTCCGTTTTGACCCAGGGAACAATATAGCAACCATTTGGTAACAAACTACTTGAACAATCACTTAAAATATGTTTCTGAAAACAACACTGGAGAAATAGGCAATGTATAGTTTATTGTTTATGTTTGATCAGCACTGTTAAGTTTTTATGTTTGATTGCAGAAATTTCAGCCTTTGTTTTCACAATACCAGAAACAGTATGGCGCCAATTTCCTCCGCCAAATTCTCATGTTACAGCCAAACAGTGCACTAAAATACTTTTCTGAAGATATTTTAGGTCAGAAATGTGCAACCCAGTAACCAAATTTTAACAATTTCACAGATTTAACAATTTGATCAGAGTTTGGTCTTAGTTTATGTGTTAGAAAGAGAGGGCTGGGTCTTTCTTTTGATCCACTTCTGTATTCTTTGTACACACTGTAGTTAGAGCAACAGCTAAAGAACCATGACAAGGTTGTACAATGAAAAACTCTGAATTTGTAAACTAACCTCATAGAAGTGGGGAGGTAAAAAAAAGAAAGGAATATTGTGAAAATCCTAAATTTACTCAACCTAAAGAAGTTAACTTATACTCCACAAACCCACCCACTGTAGGAGTTACGTTGATCAGACTCACTGAATCCTGGTTTGAAGAATCAAATTAAATGCAAGGATTAACAACTGTTAAACACTCAGCAACCTAATTGGTTTCTCCATCTTATCAGCAGTAATGCAAGTATCATGTGACTTAAGTTGAGGATGCAACTACAAACATGGTTTATACCCTTAAGATATGATGTATACATTTGCAAAAACACATCACGTTTTTGTATACTCCAAAAACTAATGATAACCAACACAACAGAATGCTAATGAAAACTTTAATCAATAAGTTCAGCATGTTGGTGTCACTACACCAATGGATTTATGATAGTGGAGTTACGTTTAGGCCAACAATGAATCCTATTCCAAGTAAAATGCATAACACAAATAATTACAACGATACTGTATATTGTACTGTAACATAACAGATGATTATTTTGAAGTTTTGCAGGGGTTTTCCCTTTATCCTTAAAAACAATTATTGACACCCAAATTAATGAGAAATAATGACTTCCTTTCATCCTGTTTTCTATTCAGTGAGACCACGATTCACAGATTCCAAAATCAAGAGTTTCATGGTGGTGCGAGCAGGAAACTCTGCACGGTTCAACATTAATTTTGAGGTAATTTAAGAAGTAATTAAGATGACTTATATCCATGACAAGGCATATATGGTGATTTCATTTCATCTCCTGACAACTCTGATAAAATTGTACTTTCATATTCTTTGTAGGCCTCTCCTTGGCCTGAGGTCACCTGGCTGAAAGATGGAGTGCCTGTACCTAAAAAGGTGACCATCAGCAACGCAGAGGGAAATTCCCAGCTTCTGATTGCATCCTCTGAGCGCTCAGATACTGGAATCTACACCATCACTGTCAAAAACATTGTCGGCCAAGAATCATTCAGTATTGAAATTAGAGTCACAGGTGAGTTTGGTATAATACTTAACCTTCTTACTGTCTTAATCATTTCCTCCTATTCCAGATACTGTGGATAAAAAGACAACTTTTGTGCCTTTACTCTAGATGAGCCGAAGCCACCGGGTCCTGTGGAGACTGACGAAAACGTGCGAGGCACGGTAACCATTTCATGGACCCCATCTCCAGATGAGAAACGTGACGACAGGCTGCACTACATGATTATGAAGCGTGATTCAAGTAAAAGAACATGGAACACTGTTGGCGATCACATCTTCAACAACAGATTCACAGTCTGCAACATACTGCCGGGCCGAGAATACCAGTTCAGAGTCTTTGCAAAGAATGACATGGGCTGCTCCAAACCTTCTGAATCACCAAAGTGGCTGATACCATGCAAAAAGGGTACGTAAATGAATTTAGGGTACGTCTTAAAATAGACAAATACCTGTACTTGAAGAAACATTTTTCAACAAGACACAGGCTGAAAGGAATATTTCACCGCTCAAAATGATTATTTGATTATAACTCACCTTGTGTTACTAAAAAAAACTTTTTTTCCTGTATTGCTCCAGTGAAGAAAGAATCCAAAAACACTGAAATTATTGATGAATTAACGTAAAACGGGTCTATGTCTAACGACAGTAAAACATCCAATGCCAATCTCTCACACAACTCATCCAGAATAATCCAAGACGCAATTATCCGGCTGTATGCACAGTATTTCCTAAACGCCTGCATTTTTCTAAAACCTTACTATTTAAAACTAAGACATAAAAGCTTTATTTAAAGCCAGGCGCCATTGACAAAAACAATCACTTTACCTCGCTGAGCACAGGAGCTGCTGCTCGACCACTACCTCAAATCATAGTTTGTTTGTTTTATTGTGCGTCTTTGGTGAATCCCAACTAACACTCTGAAACACCAAAGTCACGCAATAACAGTTCACAAATTAACTAATTGGAAGTGGTAAACCAGCAGCTCCTGTGTTCAGCAAAGGTAAAATGACTGTATTTATCGATGGAGTCTGGCTTTGAAGAGAGCAAAGATAAGTTTCAGTTTTAGTTCAGTTCCCTGTTGAAAAAGTCTGTTTGGGAAGTACTGAGCATGATACTGGATAAATGATACCTGGATTATACTGAACAAATTGTGAAAGAGTTTGTAAACTGATGTTTTGATATAGTTTTGATATAGTTTTACTTTTGTTAAATGCAGATCTAATGACTTCAATTAATCAAGAGTTTTCTCTATTTTTGGATTCTTCGTTCACCGGGGGCAAGCGAGAAAAATAATGCTTTCTGCAAAAATTCAGTGTAACACAGGGTGAGTAATTATTATACAAACGTCATTTAGGGGGTGAGGTATTACTTTAAGCAAATGCTTACATATTAATCACACCTCTACAAAGCACAAAGGCTTCAAGCAAAATTATATTGTCTGGGTACTTTCTTTATGCATCTTTCACCACAAAGTTCAAAGATTACACCACCCTATTCCTTAAATAGATTAATTTAAAAAGACTGATGCTGATGATGAGGCTGCATGTGCACAGTGCAGGTATACATTTTGGGGCTAATATAACAATATTTTAAGCCACACAATCTCTCTAAAGATCAACCCTCATTTTAGCCTTTATGATTTCTTGTGTCCCAAGACTTAATGATATCATGTTGGTATTCAGCCAATCAAGTCAAATCATGTCCTCCTGTTTAATTACTTCAATTCTAAGTTGATGCCATTCTTATCTCCTGTATTTCAGAAAAGTTTACTCTGAACAGGCCAGAAACAAAGCCGTGTAATCTGCAGTGTCCTCCCAAGTTCCTTGTCCCACTGAAATTGCACACTGCTCCTGAAGGGTATGAATGCTACATGAGCTGTGCCATAAAGGGGGATCCAACACCTCATGTGACATGGCTTCACAACAACATCAGCCTGAATACCAACACCAACTACTTCATCTCCAACACCTGTGGAGTCTGTTCACTGCTCATATTGAGGGCTGAATCTAAAGACATCGGGGAGTACAAGATTGTTGCAGAAAACTGGCTGGGAAGAGCAGAGAGCTCCACTAAACTCACAGTGAGAGGTACGTCTTTACCAGACTGTACTCATATCTTACAGATGCTGTCACTAAGTTCTGCATTGATGTGATGATCTCTGATGAAACTAACAACTGCCTTTGTCTTTTTGTTTTCACAGAATAAATGACCACACTGAAGATGGTAAAGCTCTACAATGCTTACAGTTGTTAGTAATAGACATACTGCATCTTTAGAGCAAACCCTGCCAAATGTAGAACAAGTGATTATTTAACATTGCCTGTGACACCTTTAGGTTGTTATCTATTTCACAATAAAGTCTTAGGCATAGAAATGTTGCTGAAATAAAAACCACAAATGTGATTTGTTTGATTTTAATTGTGCAATCTCAATAAAATGGAAGCTTGAAATTCTAGCGTGCAATATGGCATATTTTAACAGTGGTAATACACATGTTTAACAGCAGAAGTGTTTACAGCGCATGACACTGTGTTGCGGTGATTTATTGGCTTTAAAAGTACTATTTTAAGGTGTTTGTCTCAAACTGCTTGTGTCCTTGACGTATTTTTTTAGATTTATAGTATTGTTGGGTTGCAGTTGTTAGTTTTCCATTATTGTGGATTAACAATCTTCCCCTAAAGTGAGACTTAAGAGAAAAAGAAATACTGAAATGAAAATACACTGTATATGATACTGACTGTTATACAAAGAGAATATGTGCAGGTTCAGTGTAAATAAATATTTCATACTGCTATTGTGACGTGAAATGTTTAATATGACCTGCATGTCACCGTGAAAAACAGTTAACACTTAACATGAAATGCATTTATTTGATTTTAACAAAAAAATTACAATGACTGATTGATAGCCATGAGCATATATTGTGTCAATGGATCAAGCCTTGACATTGCAAGCAAGTATCAAAATTCATACCACTTGTTCACCTCCATGAACATTTATGTGAATAATTTATGTCCAGTCTTCTTGTATTACCTCTCTGAGCATATTTTTTGTGAGGTCAGACATTAGTCCAAGTTTAGAGTCACTGAAGAAGAGAGGGTCAACTGTTGCACTCTGGGCTAAAGCATGTCTGACCGGTGCAGGATGACACCTCTCAGTTTCAGGCTGAGGTGCTCATTACAATGCTAAAGTATATGCTGCTATGTAACTTATTTCTGTTTCGGTCCAACAAGACAGTAAAAAATTATTGTGGCTTAGTAGTTTTAGAATGAGGTTTAGCTTGTTTCGTTTGCTTTGGATATGTCCGGAGTCATGTCAATCAGTAAACACATTTAAAAGCATTCATGCAAATTGTCTAGTTTTTGGGAAAGACTTTCAGCATGAAATTAAGGTTTCTTCATTCTGTCATTTCTACATTTTTAT
This sequence comes from Plectropomus leopardus, assembly GCF_008729295.1. Lineage (NCBI taxonomy): Eukaryota > Metazoa > Chordata > Actinopteri > Perciformes > Serranidae > Plectropomus > Plectropomus leopardus. Next base: position 31,510,818 of record NC_056464.1, on the reverse strand, counting down.
AGACATTTCTAAAACAAACCCATGCATGTATCTAAAAAAAAAAAGAAGAGAACAAGTTAATTTAATTGCCACTTACCTCTCATTAAATGTTGTGATGAAAATCAAGCAGCCTACATTTACAAATTAAGCTAATGGAGATGCATCTCAGCCCGTGGCACTGCTTTGTCACTTCTCATGAGACTTCTCTTTTTAATAAGAGCAGCCAAAAGCTCCCAGCTGCTGAAATTCCAGTTTTGAGGGAGGGATTAGGAAGCTTCACTGCTGTGTTTCCTTTGGTGGCCCCTTTTCAAGAACCTATAGCACTTGAGGGGCCAAAGTGCATGTCAGTAAACCTATCCCTGGGAGCCACAGTAAAAAAGCAGGGGGCTAGGTTAGTCTGAGTGTCTCTGAAAGACTTTATTGCCTCTCAAAACGAAGAGCCCACTCAAGAATCAGCTGGAAGCTGGCCGACAACAGAGAGCAGAGAACAGCAGTTCACTTGAATAAAAAATAGTAAGTACATTTACCCAGAACTGGGAAGATTCTTAATATGGTTGGATATTGCATCTGTATTATGTAAGCCAATTTGTGAACATGTTTGTGTTTTATGTGCTAATCTGACACATTTGTTTATTACTGTATACTGACCTTGGGCATAAAAAGTAATGACACTTTACTAGTTATCTTAAGTCAGCATTCTTGAATGTTTTCAGTGGTTTCAATTATTCTAGTGTCTTGGTTTAATATTATAACCAATATGATGAGCTGTATTTATGTTGTGTTTATGATATATGTTTTGAGGCAAGCCGGATTGTCTAAGCTAAGTAACACAAACAGAAATAAGATCCCAATTAGAATAATCATTGTACAGGGGGAAGATAATACCAATAGTCAAACTACAGAAGTTCGTTTTTTTTTTTTTTTTGGAAGGGGGGGTACCCTTAGACATTTGCAGGAGGAAAATGCCCTAGAGATTTAACTATGAATACAGGGCTTCAGTTAAAGCCATACAGTCCGTTGCCAAGCTTTAATGTGATATTTTAATTAGTATTTTATCACAAAAGAAGCGACACAGTGAAAGTATATGTTCTGCTTTTAAACACAGCTCTGAGATTTAGGACACAGATCTGACATGTTGTTCATGAATCAGTTCACACCCTTGGCAAAGCTATTTTCTCTCTCAGACAAATATAGTTTTACAGCAAGGCGCAGAGGGGAAAGAACTGCTAAATATGCAGACACTTTATCAACTGACAAAAGTAGGAATAAATTATATTAATTAGATTTATTTTTAATGGCTTAAGTGGCTATCAAATATAATCCAAGAACAAAAAGCTTCTGTCATTAGACTAATGAGATCGTAAAAATGAAGGAGGTTTAACAGAAGTGTGGGGAAGACAGAGCACTTACAATAGTTTATACTTGAACCTTTAAGATACAATAAGATGTTTATCATACATCATATATAAAGAAGTAATATTTACACATTTGATACATAATCTGATGAAAATGAAATGTATTAAAATATATTACTTTAAGGATAAATTAATGCTTTTTACTTTTTGTCCCTTTTGTCAGTCTTAAACACCTGATGCTGTATCTTACAAAGCCATTTATCACAACGACTGACGAATGTCTTTTAATCTTAATACTTAAATTATTTAGTTTTAAATGAAGTTGAAAGTTACTGTTATTGCCTTGTTATTTAAGTAATTATTTATTTATCTAAAAAAATATTCTTTCTAAAATGTTTCTAAGAGTATATATATTTATATTGTATTTTTTTATGTACACTACTTTGAAGAGTGGTGACTGAAGCTTGCTTCTCCAATAAAGCAGAATTGGCTGTGGAGTCCAAAGCATAGAAACTGACTCATTATAAACTTTTGTAAAAGTTGATTAAGAATTAACTGGAGTGATTACGTTGATACTTGATCATAAAATTACCATTTTATACTTTCAAACAACTTTGATTTAATGCTGCAACTATTGAAAAAAAAAAGGGGGGGGGGGCTGTGGTACTACTTTTCTATATTATCCTTTTATCTTTTCACCTATTTCTTAAAATAATATTCAAGGCTACAAAGGAAGTAGAAATTAAACGCAAAGATATTTATGACTAATGTTACATTTACAGTCAGCGTCTTACGCCACCTCCTGAGTCATGATGGATGTTTTATGAGGTATGTGACCTACTGTCTGCAAAATTAGGCCAGCCACTTGCAGGAATCTACATAAGGAATGTTAAGTATTTTGTGATCGCAGGAATCCTTTCATTTATAGCACAGATAGAATTACTAACCTAGGTGTCCTGACACCGGGATGTAGATCTTACCGTCATGGTTTATCACTGACTTCCCACAATGTGTGTACGGCGTAATGATATGTAGCCCATTTTTGGTAATTGGAGGGCAGGATACATTGTGTCTCATTACATGTTAACCGTCTCTGGAAGGATGGACTTTACTTAAAAATGCATCAGCACTGTGTTGTAAAAGCACGCACAGTGCCTTCAGTCACTAGTTAAAACAATGAGTGATAGCCGTTACAGATTCAGACCATCTGGATGAGATTAACTGCATGTCAGACAGATGGGGAGTCTCATGGTTACTTACAGTGGTCAGGACGTGCTAACAGCTCCAGACTATATTGGGATTTAGGGATATGTTGGGCATTGACAGGGGGATAATAACCCTTAGACATCATCAAAGTGAAGACCAATTAAAACAGTATATATGCAAACTCAACAGCGTTGCCTTATTAACTATAAAGTGTCTTAACAGCTCATTGTAATGTTTTTGCATTAACAGGGAAGCTGTTGTCTAAATCAAGATGTTTAAAATACGTAAAGCGAAGGATGAGGAGCCAACTGCTCCAGGGCAGGGTAAGTAACAAGAATTTAAACATTCATCATCAATTACTGCCAAAAATTTAAATGTGTGAACAAAACTAAATGCTTAAAGTTCAGCTACAAGCTTTATCTTAAATTGTATCAAAGCTGTTAAACCTTCACATGTCCATACATTTGTAAAGAATGCCATTGATCTCATTAAATTACAGTGAAAATTAAAAAGAGGTCAAGAGTACCTGGAGTCATGATCACCCAGTATGTGGAAGAACTACCTGAAGGAGTGACCACCCCAGATTTCACTCGGAAACCTATTGCTATGACTATTCAAGAAGGTAAAATACCACCTCTAAACATGCATAAAATTTAGATTTTCTTAAAAACAATAACCTCATGGTACATTTTTGTTGCTATTTCTGTAGGGAAAACGGCAATCTTCAGAGCAGTCATTATTGGTAAACCAACACCAGAAGTGACCTGGGTGAGAAATAATGGGGAAATTGATGACAGGTGCAAAATAGTCCACGATAAAAGTGCTGGTGAACATCAACTACAGGTGAGACCGATGACCATGTTTTATAAACAATGCTTTACAGTTGCTCAATACCAATATTAATATCAGAAAGACCTCCAATACTGTCTAAAATGCTGGATCAGGTATCAGTGAGTATGTGAGTCTGTGCAGTGATCTGATCTCATATCATTTATTAAGAAATGTTAAACAGGGTCCCTACAGCTCAAAGCAAGTTAGAAAAGAAAAGAAACACATGCATAGACATCTATCACTAAGGTTAGTGAGAATTTTGCAGAAATATTGTCATATGACTTTTTTGGTTAAAAAGTTAGACAATGTACTTTAAATGCTGAAAAAACACTTTCTAGAGGGCAACATATGGAAAATAATTAATGTATTATATTATCATAAAAGAATCCATTTGGTTTACATTCAAAAAAGGTTTATTGTTAATTTGTCATTTAATTGGATGTGGTAATTACTTTTTATATTTAACAATGCAATATCAGAAAAAAACAGATTAATATAATTGTTCTTTCTATGTACAAGCATTTTATCAGACTTTTGAAAGATTGATTTAAGAGATTTGAATAAAGATCAAGGCCTTGTTTTTGCATTAATAATCTCACTGGCTTTTAAAAGTTTTCCAAGAAATCTATTTCAATTTACATCTCTAAAACAGTTGTCGACAGCGAGCGCATGGCGCTGTACAGCTACTGACAACCACAGTTTGAGAGCATCAAAGAAGAACTGATTTGCAATATATAGTTAGCTAAATGTAATAATTTCTATGGTATGGTTTCACAAATGGTTTAGCCTGCGCCATGCTATACAACAATGATAGCAATCATTTTACATACATACGAGGTTAGTAGTACATGCTATTCAATTTTTAAATTTAAATTTATCTTTTTAAACTAAACGGTATCAGTTCATTTGCCGATTTGAAAGTTCGGGTATTAAAATCAGTTTCAGGACGGAGAAATGGCATCCGAGCATCTGTAGAATGCTTTCTCAAATAATTGAAAACCAAAAGAAGAGGTCAATAAATCAATCAGACAGTTCAGTATGAGTGTCTATCTGGGTTTTGTAAAATTACTGATGCTCTCGTATTAATTGACAGATGCCTGATGTATCCGTGGACCAAGCTGACACCTACAAGTGTTATGCCAGAAATGAATATGGAAAAGCGGTTGTAACTGCTACGCTTAATGTTATTGAGGGTCAGTTACTCACTTTTATTCCATTATACATCAAATCAAAGCTAATCGTTAAGATAAATTACATCAGTCTCACTTCACTTCATCCTCTTTCATTTTAGTTGGCTTTAAGAAGAGCAGAGCCATGCAAGAATCCAGAACAGGTACACAGCCTATGTTTAACCTATATTAATGCAAACTGTTATTGAATGAAGGTTGTAATTATGCTGCTGGTTTTTTGTAGCTATCCGAGAGTTGCCTGAGGACTATAAAAAGGCCTTGAAAAATAAGTAAGTAGTACATATGAATGGGCAAAAGTACATGACTGTGTTTTTTGCTGATGTTTTCTGTTATCTGAACATGTATAATTATTACCTTACAGTGCTTTATATACTTTTTTCTCTTTGTAGGGTTGACATGGAGGCAAAAGAAGACAAAAAACCTGAAATTGATGATAGGTTTTGGGAACTGTTGATGAGTGCGGACAAGAAGGATTATGAGAGTATCTGTTGTCAGTATGGTGTCACTGATTTTCGTGGAATGCTAAAGAAACTAAATGAGAAGAAGATCGAAAGGCAGCAAGAGCAAGAAAGGGTATGTATCAGCTTCACCTAAATGTATATATGAAGCACCAAACAGCCAACACAGCCACGATCATAATGTGAATGAATGCACTCGAATACAACTATCTTAATTTTTTTTCCTAATTCCAATTACTGCAGGTTGTTGAGAGGCTATGCAACCTAAAGCCTGTTGAACTGAAAGAAAGTGGTGATGCAGAGTTTGAACTTGAAATGTCACTTAGAGACCCTACCAGCAAAATCTTCTTATTCAAGGTGAGATGTACTAAAAGTCATATCACACAATCTGCCACTCATTCACATTTCGTCATATATTGGACCAACTTTTATGACTGCTTCCGTTCAAACAGGACGGAGTCATGATTCCTTTTGATGCCGACACAGAGGTAAAACATGGACTGAAACAAGTGGGAAAGAAGTTTGTGTTTAGCATCAATGGTGTTAACCCGGAAGATGCAGGGTTATATCAAGTGGAGGTCGACGGAGTTAAGATCTTCTCGACTGACTTCAAACGTGAGTGGATGCAGAAAAATAATGATCTACACACTTTGCTGTAATATGAACAAAATGCTGATACAACAGTGAAAAAGTTCTATGATTGCTAGTAGTTGTGCTACTGTATGACAGAAAGTAAGAGATACTGTGTTATGTTGATAATAATTTTGGGCTTTGTCTAGTTCCCCCAGTGGAGTTCTTGGTCAAGGTTCAAGACGTGAAAGCAGAGGAGAGAGAGGACGCGGTGTTTGAGTGTGTCATCTCAACTCCCCTGAAAAAGATAAATTGGTTGGGAAAGAATGTCCCACTGGAGCAAGGGGAAAAATATGACATCCTTGTGTCAGAGGATATGCTGATTCACACATTGGTGGTGAAGGATTGTATGCCATTGGACAAAGGCATTTATGCTGCTTCAGCTGGAATGGCGTCCTGCAGTGCCTGGCTTATAGTGGAAGGTACTGTTTAGATATTTTATTTATTTTTAGACTGTTTAACAAAAGTTTATCAAGTATTTAAAATGTCTCATAAAGCTTTAAAAATGTCCTGGTACTGTGTATCTTTTTAATAGTTGACAATGATCCAAACTCACACGGGAAGAAGAAACCTCGCAAAACCACCAGAGCCGGTGGTGGCGGACCCGAACTATTGAGGATTGCTCAGGAGCAACAGGCTAAGGTACAGAAAGAGAAAGAAGAGTTAATTGCAAAGGCGAAGGCGGAGGCAGAAGCAGCGGCTGAAGCAGAAGCAGCAGCTGCAGCTGAGAAAGCAGAAGCTGAAGCAAAAGCAAAAGCAGAAGCTGAAGCCAAAGCCAAAGCCAAAGCAGAAGCGAAAGCTAAAGCCAAAGCTGAAGCTAAAGCTAAAGCTCAGGCAAAACCAAAGGATGAAGCAAAGAAAGTGACAAAGAAAAAGACAAAGGCCAAGGTAAAGGTGCAGGCAAAGGCAGAAGCGGGAGAAGGCGCAGAAGCAACTACTTCTCAAGAGGAAGGGGCAGAAGAGGATGAAGAAGAGTATGAGGAAGAGGTTGAGGAGGACACTGAGGAAGACTTTGATGAAGAGGATGTGCAGGGGGAAGCTAAATCTGCTGAACCAGCTGAACCTGCATCATCAGAAGCAAAGAAAGAGGTAAAAGAGAAGGAGGGAGAGGCTCCTGCTGAAGCTGCTGAAACTGAAGAAGAGGGGCCCGTTCAAGAGAAAAGAAAGAGAGTGAGAGCAGGCCCACTCGTCCCCGATACAGTCATCGGTATGCATCAGAACATAGCAATTACATTATTAACACTGCTTTGTTGTTCATATGTGCCCAATCCCCATTAACAATAAGACTGTATTTCCATTTAGACCCAGGAGTATACTTCACCAGTGGACTGTCAGATGTAGCTGCAATCATTGGTACTGATGCAGAACTGGTCTGCAGGCTGAGCAGTGAGGAGTGTGATGCAGTCTGGTACAAAGATGGGAAAGAGGTGAGAAGAGCTGACACAGGATAGGGTTGTGTTGGTGTGAAAATTTCAAAGCGGTTTGAAATTAAGCCAAACAAACGGCCGTACCGTTTGTAATGTTATTTTTTAAATCGGAAAACACATGCTGCATATTGTGACATTCAATGGAAATTACATACAGTATAGCCAAGAGCAAGTAACAATAGCATAACTTGTTTTAAGCGATGTAATTTACTCCAGCAGAAACTCTCTGCCTTCCAGCCAGCTGACACTATGTTTAGGTTTTTGTTGTTAAGAGGGATAAATAGCAACACGGTGTCCAACAAAAGTTCAGCTCACAACACCGCCTGCTGCCAGTAAGGACAGCTCTTTAATTGGCTTCAAATCCAAAATGTTGTCAGATTGGTTCAGTTTTAGTCTTCACTCCTAAAAGTAAACAACCACAGTGTGTGCCGCTCTTCCCCCTCTCACGTTGCCAACACTGGCCACTTCGGCACACACTACCTGCTGGACAATAGTGGCTTTGTTAGTCCATTTTTAAGCATAATATTACATTATTTACGCTGTCATATTACTTATTACATACACAATTTGACTTTGATTTAGCACTGTGACTTATGCTCCTTTTAAAAATGCCAGAACATGTCAAAATGACAAATGCTGGTTCAGCTGGTTTGCATAAATCAAACTGGTTTAAGCTTATACACCCCACCGGATCGGCAAAACCAGAAATCGACCAAACTCTAACAGAGTAATAGCTTTCATTTTAACCTTCTGATATTTGACTGTTGACATGTTTGTGGATTTCAGATAACAGCTACAGAGAATATCTGTATTGTTAAAGATGGAACTTATCGCAAACTGATTATCAAAAGCTGCAAAGAAGAGGATGCTGGAAAGTATAAATGTGAAGCTGATGGGCGTAAAACAGAGGCTGCACTAAGCGTTGAAGGTACTGTACTGAGAATAAAGATGAGGTACTCAAACTAACGCAAAACAAAAAGGGCACCCGCTATGAAAAACAATATTCTCTACAGCTCAGCGATAAAAGACTCAGATTGAAAAGATGTGTGCTTTTTCTACTAGATCCTCCAAGAATTAACACTGATGACCTCGCAGAGTTTGTAAAACCTGTTGCAATCAAAACTGGGAAAGAAGTAGCCTTCAAGCTGTCTTTTGTTGGCCGAGAGCCCATGAAGATCCAGTGGTACAATGAGGGCGAGGAGCTGTTCGAGGACACCCACATCAGAATCGAGAAATCATCCACACACAGCCGCCTAGTGCTAACCAAGTGCCATCGCAAAACCTCAGGAGAAATTAAGATTAAGATTAAAAATGAATGTGGAACAACTGAGGCCATCTCACAGCTGGTTGTGTTAGGTAAGGTTACGGTGCATATTGAGAGCTGCATGTTCTGCATTTGTAGGTTATATACGTATCATAGGACATGAATATGAGTATGTTTTTCCTTTTTTCTTTCGTCTCACTGCAGATAAACCAACACCACCTCTGGGCCCTGTGGATATCATTGAAAGTTCTTCAAATTGCATTGACTTCAAATGGAGGCCTCCTAAAGACAACGGCGGCTCCCCGATCACAGACTACATCCTGGAGCGCCAGCAAATTGGTCGAAACAGCTGGAAGAAATTAGGCAAAATTGGCCCAGAGCCTAAATACAAGGACACTGATGTGGATCATGGAAGAAAATACTGCTACCACATCAGGGCAGAAACTGATCAAGGCATAAGTGAAATGATGGAAACCGATGACATTCAGGCAGGGACAAAAGGTGAGTCTTCCAACAAGCACACCAACATTATCGCCAGTGTCTCAAAAACAAAAGGCTCAATGTGTTGATCTGTTCTGTGCACTCGACATCTACTGCAAGTCTATCCATCCCAAACGAGGGATCCCTCTCAGTTTCTGAGGTTTCTATCTTCTTCTTTGTAAAGCGCTCTGAGGCAAATTGTGATATTGGGCTTTATACATAAAACTGAACAGAAAAAATTAATTTGTATTGCCAGGTGAAAAAGTTACACTTTTTTTTTTCTTTTTGTTATTCTTTCAGCATACCCTGGACCTCCTTCTCAACCCAAAATTGTTAGTGCTTTCAAAGACTGTATCAATCTTGCGTGGTCTGCACCCACTAATACCGGAGGAACCAACATTTTGGGATACAACGTAGAGAAACGCAAGAATGGCAGCAATCTGTGGGGCTTTGTCAACCCACTCGATGAGCCTATCAGAGGTATAGTCTGTCCCTCCAGAATGTTGCGAGCGTAACAACTAACGCAAATTCAGCCAGTCCCTGTGACCTTAAAGTGACTTTGCTATTTTGTCCAAACATCACAACTTTACTGCAAATTTGACTATTTAAAGCGGGTACAATGTAATTTCACTGCGCATGGCATATTGATATTCTCATCCCCTCTTTGCCCCACTTCCTCTCTGTTTATCATGAGGCTGCTATGGAAGTGTGAGCTCTGTGCCTGGCACAAATTCACATACACTGTGACAGGGCTAACTGTTGGCATCACACAGCTAACATCACATAATGGTTATGAACAGGTTTAACGACAAAGTCAAGCCGTTTTGGTGTCAGTGTGAGATTGTTGGGACTATTCAACGCCTCGGAATTGAATGTTAGCCATTACTGCTCTGTATACTAGTGCTAACTGTTAGCAGGACATGGCTATTCAATGGTTAATAATGGATTTAACAATTTTGTTTTGGTGTCAGTGGAAGATTGTAAACAACTCAGCGTTGGGTGTGAGCCACTGTGTTTAGCTTGTGCTAAAGAGGAAGAGCGAACAGGTGTAGAGCAGCTCAAAGAGATGGTCCTTCAGCACTGCTTCAAAAGACAGCAACAGCTGTTGGTCTGCAATCAGCTGTTAATGACCCCCAACCTGCCATCACAAAGAGTTTCTCAGTCTGTGGGAAACATCGAATGCTCAGACTCCAACACTCCAAAACAGCATCACAACCTTTTTTTTGTAATTTTCACTTGTCCCAAAATTTCATTGGGAACAACACCTATACACATTGCAATATGCTTTGACATCATTTAAAAAAGCTGCCATATAATCAGGCATTTCAGACCACAAAATTAAAAAAAAAAACAGCCCACAGAATCCATAAGGGACTGTATAGTGTTGTATACAATTAGAATATAGATGCAGCAATGTCATGACAAATGTGATGTGTAAAGAATTATTTTCTACATTTTAAAGCCCTAACTACACATTTTAACATGCTAACAGAGAAAAAGTATGCAGTGAAGGATGTTGTTGAAGGCATCGAGTACGAGTTCCGTGTATCAGCGATCAACATTTCTGGAGCCGGGGAGCCAAGTTCGCCTTCTGAATTTGTGTTTGCAAGAGATCCAAAGAGTAAGTAATAAGCCAATAAAAGCTATATTTTGACTTCAATGATTTATCCCTCCAATCTAAGTGCTTAAATGCTTTTATCTTCAGAGCCCCCTGGTAAGGTTATTGACCTGAAGGTGACAGACTCCACATACACCACCTTATCTCTGGGGTGGACCAAACCCACTGAGGAGGAAGGGGTCCAGGATGAAGCCAAAGGATACTTTGTTGAGCTCAGACCAGCAGAAAACCCAGAATGGGGTCGCTGTAACTCCAGTGCTATCATTATGACCTCATACACTATTATGGGTCTGAAGTCTATGGCCATGTACTGGGTAAGAGTTGTAGCCACCAATGAGGGTGGAGACGGTGAGCCTCAGGAGTTGGCCAACTACATCATTGCAATGCCTCCTCCAGGTGAGTCAATGGGAATTGTTAACTGAACACAGACAGAATTTTAAACGTTTTACGTTTCTGTAATCACTTGAAATTCTTCCCACATTGTCACAGTGAGACCTCAATTCACTGACAAAAAAATGAAGAACTTTATGGTAATGAAGGCTGGGAACGCTGCTCGGATCAACTTCAACTTTGAGGTTCAGTATGATAATCACACAATCACTTAAAAACACAGAGTCGTTTAACTCAATGTCCTGCTACAGTGGAAAACAACACACCTCTCTGCTGCTCTACAAAAAGAGCATAAACCCACATCTTAGCCTGTATCTGCTGTTGTTAACAGGCCTCTCCGATACCAACTATCAACTGGCTCAAAGACGGACTTCCTGTCAGCAAGCATGTAACAGTGAGCAACACCGACACATCATCGCAGTTAATGATCCCCTCAGCAGAGCGCCATGACACTGGGATCTACACAATCATTGTCAAGAACATTGTTGGTCAAGAGACCTCGAGTGTTGAGATAAGAGTCACAGGTACAGTAAGAAAAGAACATTTTAAATAATCTGGGATGAGTGGGGAAAGTTCACAGAGAGCCAGACTCATAGCAAGATATGAATAATCTGTCCTACCTGTTTCCAGATGACCCCAAGCCTCCAGGCCCCGTGGAGTTGGAGGAGAATGTGTCAGGAACAGTGACGGTTTCCTGGACTGCCTCTCCAGATGAGAAGAAAGACGACAGGCTGCACTACATGATCACGAAGCGTGATTCTGTTAAGCGTACTTGGCAAATTGTAGCAGACCATCTCTTCAACAACAAGTTCACCGTTGTCAACATTATGCCGGGGAGGCAGTACAAGTTCCGGGTCTATACCAGGAATGACATGGGACTTTCCAATCCCTCCGAGTCAGCAGTCTGGGAAGTGAGGAAAAGAAAAGGCAGGTTAAATAAAAGTGAAGCAAAAGTGTGTATAGAGCTGAAACAATCAGTTGATACTAATGTTAAAAAGACGATTCAGCCTAATATCAAAAAAATATATATTTTCCCTGTTATCTGTGGTGTTACTTCTCAAACTAGATTGTTCTGGTGTGAGTTGCTGAAGGTTGGAGATACTGGTCGCAGAGCTGTAAAGCATCTACTGCTAGCTCACCCAGTACCATGGAGCGAGCTAATGTTGCAGCTCAGCAGAGGAGAACACTTCATTTTTGTATTTCACACTATCATGAGCACGAGCTTCTCGTCCATGAGGAGATGTTTCCTTGTGCGTCCTGATTCGGTTGGTGCGTGTAGTTTGGTAGAAAGAAAATAGTTGCTACAGCTTGAGTAACTGGGTCATGATTTAGTGAAAGAAATAATTCTTAATAATTTAATTTAATAATTTAAATTTTCATATGTATCTTTTGAACACCAAGAGCTAAGCTCCAATACATTTGAGAAATGGCAGACATCTCTACAGTTGATATCTCCAACACTCAGCAACTCACACCAAAATAATCGAGTTTGATAAATAGCACTAAAGGTAAGATGAACGATATGTAATTTAAATTTTTTGGGGAGGGACTGTGCCTTTAAACTACTTGTTTCAGCCTTTCATAAAGCAAAAATAGATAGGATAGGCTGTTTGCTATGTAACTTTAAAGTAAATGTATTTGAGACACACAAAACAAGACATTTTTTTAAATATAACCTTGGGCTCTCGAAACTTGTGAGTGACACATTTATCACTATTTTGTTTGTTTCTTAGACCAAAAATTAATCAACAGATTAATCAGAAATGAAAAAAGCTGTGTGTGTGTGCAGCCCTGTCAGCCCGGGTATAAACAGATGAAGAACAGTATAAAGCTGCAAACAATTACTCAAGTTTAGCTGGGCTAAAGAAAACTAATCATCAATGATTAATCATTTCATATATTTTCATATATCATATTTTTTAAGTAAAATGCCAAACATTTGCTGGCTCCAGCTTCTAAAATGTGAAGATTAGCAGCTTTTCTTAGATCAGGCACAACCTCGGGCTCTAAGAAGTTGTGATTTTGTTACCTTGGCCAAGATAATGAACCTCAAATCGCTCCTGATGCTGCGCCATCAGAGTGTGAGAGTGTGTGAATGGTTACTGAGTAGCAGGTGGCACCATGTATGGTTGCCTTGGCCACCAGTGAGTGAATGTGTGTGTGAATGGTTGAATGTTACATGTAGTGTAAAAAGCACTTTGAGTGGTTGCAAGTTTAGAAAAGCGCTATACAAGTGCAGTCCATTTACCATTTCATAAATTAGATGATTAATCAAGAACGTTACTGGCAGATTCATTGATAATGAAAATAATAATTAGTTGCAGCCCCAGATTTAAACAAAGCAGTTTAGAAACAAGTGAATAGACATGAGCACTTAACAGGAGCATAACAGGGATGACAATTTTAAAGAACTATAATAAAAAACGTCTTCCTCCCAAAACAAAATTAAAGAATAGCAACTGGATACATCTGAAGAACATTTTTGTGCATATGTGTGAAGCCTGCTATGTGGTTAAGTGCAAGGTTGGCCATCTTGCTGGTGAATGTTTTGTTTGCCTGATGTAAATAATTACTCTGATATTCAGCTGTAGACACTAACCGAAGATATATGAATCAGTCAACATACGACTGAATCGAATGTAGCGATGAAAAGAGTATCCATCACGATGTATTCCATCCTTTCAACTTTTCTCTCATTCTGTGTGTATCCTCCCAGAAACCTTTTCTGTGAACGCTCCTGCCTCTAAAAACTGCACCTTTGAGACGCCTCCTTCATTCTCCGTTCCACTAAAAATGCACAACAGTCCAGAGAGCTACGAGTGCTACATGAGTTGTGCAGTAACAGGAAACCCCAAACCCCATGTTACCTGGTACAAAAACAACATCAGCCTCAACACCAACAGTAACTACTACATCACTAACACCTGTGGGGTGTGCTCCATGGTGATACTCAAAGTTGGACCCAAAGACAGCGGTGATTACACAGTCATCGCAGAGAACGCTCTGGGCAGAGTGGAGTGCTCAACTAAACTTGTTGTTCAAGGTAAAAAAAAAAAAAAAGATTTTATTGCTATATCTTAAATTACACACTTCTGGCTATGTGTTTTAATATTTTTTCTACTCTCCCTCTTGCTTCAGAGTGAGGTGATGCAGTGAACACCTGAAGACAGCTCTTCGATTTAAAATTAATGGAATACAAAGGATGTGCCAATTTTGAAACCTGTTTTTTGTGAATTACTGTATTAATGTGCTTCAGTAAACTGTGAGGAAAATAAGAATGCAAGAGACAAAGAAAGAGGGAGCTCTTGATAACTATCCACAATGTTTCAAAGCACTGATTGTGTTGTATTTGAGTGCAAATTTTACTGAATTTATCTACTGGATGCAGAGAGCACTTTGACAAGAGACATCCGAGATTCAACAGTAATTGTATGCTAATCTTGCACCCAAACGTGTTTATTCATTGACCTATTTTCCCTGAGCTGTGATTATAGCTAGTTTACTGTCTGCAGAAAATCCACTGGCTTATCTGAAGTTACTACCTCATGGAAAACTGACAATATGGCTATAACCATAAGTACGAGTTAATGTTTGTATGTGTACTGTTTGAATGAATTATTATGCCAAAATGTAAATAAATATTTCCTGTTCAACAGTGAATTGCCTTACTTGCCTTTTTCCATGCTTATTTAATCATGAGTTTGTCACCTGATGTATTCTTAGACTAACAGTCTACAGGCTCTCTAGTGCCTCAGTGTGGCTGTTTATAGGTAAATTTATAGCTAAATACTTAAACCATTATCCTAACACTCAGAATGACAATGTTCATAAGTAGGTAATGTTTACCAGGTTCACCGTCATACATTTTAGCATGTCAACACCAAGGTTCAACCTCCGGGGCTGAAAAATGAAGCCAACTCAGAAGTGCCAGAAACTGCAGTTCCTCTAATGGCCACTAGAGGCTGGCTACAGAAGTGAGTCAATCTCCCTGGACCCCTATGTTCAAATGCCTAACTTTACAGCAGAAATAACCATGTTTACAGCCTGGTACAAAAAATGGTTTTGGTCTCTATAGTTAATTTCAACATTCATGACAACTAAATGGGAGTTGAATGTTTATACAACTCACCTATTTACATTTTAGTAAGGCTGATAGTTACCCATATTTAAGGGCGGGACTGCTTGAGTGACAGGCTGTCTCTGGAGCTTCACCCATAAACAGTATAAATAATGGACGTACCTACCATAACATTGTCCATTGGCTTGTAGACTACCGTTCTGAAGCCCCAGTTCAGCATTTCAGATATCCCCATTTTGGGGCTTTTGGAGCCAGGGGTGACCATATATGGATGAGAGGGTAGAGCTGTAGGGGAGTAAGTGGTGGATCTAACTCACAGATTGCAGCAAAGCCTCACAGACAGCCTGTCACACAGCAGCTCTGCACTTAAATATGCCTAACTTTAAGCCTTAATAAAATGTTAACCAGTGAGCTATTAAAAAAAAAATCATCCCACTTACAGCTGTCATAAATTTTGAGACTGTTTTTGTACCAGGCTTTACACACTTTTTCTGCTGCAATGTTATGCATTTTAACATGGGTTTTACCATAGACTGTATATAAAGATGGACGACATGACAGCTTCCCCAAAGTGAGACTATTCAATTTTGATTGTAACCTGGTGTCTGACTGCAGTACAGGTCCTAAGACCCGCCCCTCTATGTTAGGGAATGGTCATAGGCTCCCTCACAAGATGGCAACGCGCATATCTGGGACATTTTAACCTCACTTCAGCATTTTTATTTACAGTCTTTGGGTTTTACTCTGTTCTGAAGCCAGCCTCAAGTGGCCATTCGATGAACTTGACTTTTTAGTACTTCCAAATCAAGATCTTCAGTCAAATTTGCACTCCACAAGCCAGTAGATGAAGCCATGGTGGCCACATCCGTTATTTTATACAGCCTATGCTTGACACCAAGTACAGCTGAGGTTGATGGGGATGCCTTTGGTTTGGTCAATTGAATTTGCACATTGAATACAAATTATAATGTTGAGCTCATGATGGCACAGAATGATAAGTTAGTGTCTGTACCAAATGTTACTGCAATCCATCCAACAGGTGCCGATACGTTTCACTCAGAACCACAGATGTCAAACTCATGATTGCGCTAGATCAGTGGTGTCAAACATACGGCCTGCAGGCGAGAACCAGATGACCAAAGGGTCCAGTCCAGCCCGCTGGATTTTGCACATGTATTATCGATGAACTTGTGAAGGCCAAAAGGTGAAAGGTTTCAAGAGCAAGTTAAACAGTGAGTAGCCTACTTCATATAAAAAGCTGCTTCAGAGCTTTTCCACCCTGACAAGAATACACATTTCTGAAAAAATGAACACTTATCGTAGTCATATTTTTAGAACATTGTACGAAACATTGAATAATAGAATATGTTGCAGCTGCCTCTGTAAATGGTTTGTAAGGCAGGGGATAACTTCACCTACTTTCTCAATAAATTCTACTTTATTTTGGTGTGGTGATGACAGTTTTGCTTTGCAAGAGTTGAAATGTATGGGAAAATGCACATGTAATGACAATAAGTAGTAGACTGAGTGATTGCGGAAAAACATGATTAAAATTGCACTTACTTTTCTTGAGACATCTCGGGCTGTTCATAATATGTTTTGAAAATGGATGGGACGTGTTTGGCATGTACTTCTTAACACTAAAGAAGGGGGAAAATTTGGAGGTGTTGTTATTAATTGTTTACGACGCGTTTTACTGGTCCGGTCCACATGAGATGAAATTTGTATGTGGCCGTTGAACTAAAATGCTGCAGTAGAGGAAAGGTCAAAGGATTTAAAAAAAAGAAAAAAAAAGCCAGAAGAATTCATCCTCTGGGCACCATGAATGTTTTTATTACATTTCATGGCAATATATTGATTTGCTGCTAAGACATTTCACTGAAAAGCAAAAATGTCAACATCCTGGTGTCAAACTATCCAATAGTTACACAGATATATTAGCCTGGAGCAAAGTGTAGAACGAACAGACCAACATTGCCATCCATTGAGCCACGCCTTTAGCGCAGATAAAAAAAACAAACAATCACAATGACATGTGCACAATACAATTTCTGTGCTCTAAAATGTCAATAAACAGACTCAGGCAGTAGCCTTGTCTCTTCCTATATTTATCATTGCCTTCAGGTACAATCCAACCATACATCATTCTGCAACACCAAATGCTCGTCCTATAAAAAAACCCAAAAAAAAAAACCCACAAGAATTAAGTTCCAGTGTCTTTTATATAGGTCTAAGGTCCCAGTTTTCTGGTCTCATACATAATTATCAAGTAATTATGTATATAATATTTTTTTTGTCTATACTTAATCAGATCTGGCTTGTTTGCTTTGATCACGTTCACCACGTGGGGTGAGGCATTGGCATTTATTGTGTGCCTTTCCATCTCGTGACTTCACATGCACCGCTTCCGTTTTGCCAACTGTCACATGGCTTCAAATTTCTTTTTAACTGCGAGCATGTGTTTGCAACGCTTTCGGAGTATAATACAAGTCTTTGTTGGAAAGTCACAAATGATGAAATCTCATGTGTATGACAACATGCAACCCTACAAACAACTGTGCATCTTCCTGCGTGAAATCTTAGGACACACTAATATTATCAGTGGCCTCACGGCATCCTGTTATTACAGACAGAACTGGGAGTTTATTGAACGAGGCTTTGACATTTAAAAGCTTTTAAACTACATGCCAATGGTGTTTAGCAATTCCTTATCGGACATGCGTATCAAAACATCTTTGCTGATGTTAAACACACAGTACAAAAGAGATTTTCTTTTAACAGACATTTAATTCCTTTCACAACATAAAAACATGGATGCTGTAGATCCTTTTTCACCACTTTACCAGAAAGTTTTTGTGAATTTAGCATAGGTCAAGTATAACTAATCAGGTCAATTCTACATATTTTTCATATTAACAAAGCCGTTGATTAAAAAATAAATAAAATTGCCAGCACACAGATGAGGTTTCCCTTAGTCCATGTTGCATACCGTTGTGTTGGGTAATGTCAGGTTTTTTTGTCATTGTTTTGCAGGGTAGAATTCAAAGCTCCTGACTTCTGTGACCTTGTGCAGTAAATGCCTTCAAGAACATCAAGCCTCTCATATCAGCTTCCCATGCCTTGGAACAGTCATAGTTCCTGGGCCACGCATCCGCTTTTATTACACTGCCTGAAATATCCACGCACACACATAATCGTGCTCAAACTGAGCATAGCTCTGTTATTACTAACACCACAATAACTGGGCTGTGGTTTAAAGTGCCAGCAACCCAGACTCCAGGAGGAATCTGAATGACTCCTCACATGTAAGTTAATAACCTCAAGGTGGGCTGCATGTACCACAAATACACAGTACGTGTCACATTACTGAAAAGTATTTACGTCCATTTTGAAATAAAAGGACTTACTAACAATTTGATTTATGTTGTTTTTCCTTTTCCCTATAAGGCTGATGTTGCTATGACCCAGTAATGTCGGATTCTCTGTGTTTTAGTGTGTAATTATACAGCTGACTGGTGGTGTTGATTTACGGAACAACTGGTATCATTTTGACTTTTTACTAAGAGTGAAATAAATGATGGTGATAGCTGCGCTGTGATGATTGCTCCAAGCTGTTTTGCAAAATAAACATAAGTCTCTCTGTAAATCTCTCTGAATATGCATTTATGTGAATAAAAACCTGCAAACAAAGTAAAGCTAGCCAGTGGTAGTGAACTAACAATAACAACAATAGAAATTAATTTAATTCAAGATTTTCATTCATAATTTTAACAAAAAAGAAGTAAATTTATTTAACAGTTGCCTTTCTTCTCATCAAATTACATTTGACCCATCGTCTTTCTTGACACAAGACTGGTATTACAATATTTTATTTCAGGCATCTATTAATACAACAATTATCTCACAGCTGGTCAAATGACTGTGCAGCCATGTGGTTAATGAAGCCCAAATTAAACACTATTGGACCTGCAACCTGTCACCTGCATACAGAGCATGTGGTGGGATGTTTTTTTTCCCTGTTTTTCACCATACAGTATAATGCCAATAGTGAGGCTGATTATTTAAAGAATACTTTGAGGAAAAAAAACATGAGAAGGCTGCTGAGGCACATTACCATTTAAATTAGTTTCACTTTAAGTCCATGTGCCTAATGACACTTACCGAGCACTATGAAAAACACCTGGTGCTTAGCTTTGAACAGGTTATGGTTGATCTTCAACAGTATGACCTTAATTACTTTGCAGATTGTTGCAGGCTATGACAGAAAAGAGAGAATTGTTTTTCCTGCTTTGTTATTGTTGAAGGCTCACTAAAATCCAACCCTATGTGCTGAGATATTCTTACACTATGTTCATAGAGAGAGTTGAGCAGATACATAATTTACTAAAAACAAAAAACAAACCTGTCAATGAGAAAGTAACGCAGTGAATTAATATTTTGGTTGATTTCAGGGAAGATTCATAAAGTGCCAAACACAATATTTTAATGAGTGGATTCATCTGAATTTTCATGTGAAGCCTGTGAAAACACTGTTTAGTATCAACATAAATGTAATAAAAATCCTACGACTTTTAGTTTGGGTCTGCAGCTGCAGGCAATATACATTTTAGACTTTTTAAACACCGTTTGGATTGAAGTTTCAGACCAATTTTCTAATAACCAAAATAGAAGGACATTTGTATTTTGCCCCAATGTTTATTGTAACATAAAGTAGTTTAATGATGAGTGAAAAAGTTAGATTATCTATGTCAAATGTTCAAAAAAACAACCCTTTTTAGACACATGGAAGACAATGAACATATTTATATTAACATAAAACTATCTATTTGGTTTACAAACACATGTGGCAAATATCTGGCATTTCTGGCCTGTTTTTTGGGTGATTTTGAGTTTTTTCAATCTGCATGTGAGATTCCACTGCTTGGATTCCCATCATGACGAGTTTAAGGATTTAAGAAAAAAAAAAATGTAAGAAATAATTTATTTGATTATTTAACAAAAAATAGGTTCTAAATTTAAATTAATGACTTTTTAAGGATTGCCAGGAAAAAGTAAACAAGTAATTTGTTAATGCCAAGACGACAAGACTTTTTGTAACATAAAAAAACCTCATCTACAAAGACAAATCTGTGGCACACAATTTGAGATTACACTGGGCTCACAATGTTATCCACGTATTATGTTAACACTCGCGTGCTAGGCCTCTTAGACACCTAATAAACACACTGTATTTTTTAGTTGGTGTAAAGAGGAGTCATTAGTGCATCTAAATATTAATAAAATGTTTTGTTGTTCTCGTAATTTCATGAGAGTGTCAGCTTGAGCATACCTGGCTGTAAACACTTCTTACTTTCACCTGTGCAACAACACTAAATGACACAGACAAAAAAAACAAAAGATAAAACAAAAAATGATATACGACTCCTTCAGTTCTCTTGTTTAAAATTTAAGAAGTAATCTCTAAAAGTTGTAAATGATTAAGTGAAAGGATCAGGACCAATAATGAGGAGAAATTACTGCAAAACAACATCAGACCCTCATTTTCACTGATTCCGACCACGAAAAAAGACATTTTTAAAAAACAGTCGAAATAGGTTAAAATAAACAGATAACCAAAAGTCTGAACACAGAGGCGCCTGAGAGTGAAGACTGGGTGGATGTAATATGTATATATGATGTATATATATATATATATATATATATATATATATATGTATATATGATTAGGAAGTTGACTTTTTCTTTCAGAGTGGAACTGGATAGATTTCATAGAATTTGGGAAAACTGGATTGAGTACATAATGCCAAGCAGATCGGACTTCATATGAAATATTGTGCAACTTGAACAACTGGTTCATTGCTACAATCTAAAAAAAAAACAAACTATAATTTGTTTAGGTAGAAGAATTCCTACTCTTATCCCTATTATGACACAAGTAAAAAGATTCTGTATGAGAACTGAGACCAGTTTACCAATGTTTGTCTGTTTTTCTTTTTTAAATAATTATCATTTACTTATTTACTTTTTCATAATTAGTATAAGTATGATTCTGCTTTTTTTATTTTAATATATATTTATTTTCTATTTTTATGTATTTAGTTATCTTATTTATTCATGTAGTTTATATTATTTATTTATTTTTCTCTTATTTTAAATGACTGCATGAAAATGCATGGACAAATACTGATACGGAAGTGTATATATAAATATGTGTATGTAAGGACATATATGTAGGGATAGAGGCATGCTCATGCAAACATAATGGGTCAGTCCTTGCAGTTTTTGTCTCTTTTTGTCTATATTAAATTTTCTATTATTTGTGATGACTGAAAAAAATAACGGAAAAATGTATATGAGACGATAACGTGTTTGATGGCTATTATGTCCTTGTCACAATAAAAAGAATTTAAAAAAAGAAACATAACCAATATGAAAACCAGTTCAAATATAAATAAAATCTTATAAAATAACAATAATTGCAATATATATTAACTCAAAGTTAAAACACAGCATAATAAACATGCTATAATTAATAATCAATTAAAAAAAAAATCTGAAATAGGGTATTTAAACAGCCGTAACAGTGGCAGAGTGTCCAAGTTTTATACGACAAAACAGCATCTTCATATTGATTTGGCTTAACTCAGAAAATTAATATCATCCATTCACACTACTCCTGTTGAAGCTCCTGCATTTGTGTCAGAAGAAGAAAATGCGACGGTCATCCCACCGTAAACCTTAGAGCCAACCTTGGCTTCCCTCCTCCCCCTTCCTAGAGGTTGTGATTTATGCCAAAAACCAAAAAGCAATCTGCCTTTCTTGGCAGGCACCATGTCTGACGACGTGTGTGCTTGTCTCCGAGTCACTGGCATTCCTGTAAGGGCTTAATAGCTTAAAGACCAGGGAGGCAACACTCAAATATCAGACTGGGAAGCAGCACCACTCAAGAGGATCACAGGAGGACTGAGGTAAGTTCATCATTCATCTTACACACAGCAGCACTCTTAGATGGAGGTGTGAACTATTTAAGAGTCGGCTACTGTTTTTAACACTGAACTAATGCTGTGAGTTAACACCGAGCTAAAATCGCAATCTGTCCAAAGTGTTTGCCTATAAACACAATTGTTTTACTCAGTGCTGTGATATGTAAGGTGTGTTATTTTAGTATTCTATCACTGACAATATTTTTAAGTGTAGAAGAATTATTTCAGATATTTATACTTGAATGTTTACTGGAATGTGTACTTTTAGAAATAATGTATTACTGTTTGGCATTAAGTTTGTGCAAATTAAAATCAGGGGCCAAAAGGTTATCCGAGTCATTCAATAGAGTTTATAAATGCAAATATATGCTAATGTGAACTTCCAGTAGCAAAAGCAGCTTCAAACCACATTCTCGGTTAGATGGTTATGTTCGTGTGGTCTCTTTTGTTGTGGATAAAAATAATTCTTATTTCGTTTAAAAGTTATCAAACACAGATTGTTTGATAAAAAATGAATAATCTATCTTAAGACGACAGTCATTTGATGAATTCATGGCTGTATTTTTGTATTTGACAGCTTAAAAAAATTCTATTTCTCAGCAGCATTTTATTATTTCCAAAAAATTCTATTTAACCCTTTGAAACCTGAGCAAATTGGCTTGATATCTTTCAAAAACACTGGAAGAAGGCAATGTGCAACGGAAGACGAAATCAGGAAATTGGCAAGAAAATAGTAAAAAGTACGAGAGATTTAACCTTACAATTTTTTGTTTTAATTAAAAACAAAAAAAACAAACAAAAATGTAAATGCCATTGAAAATGTGCATAAAAATGTATAAATCCATAACATAATTTTTAAATACGAAATTACAAGAATTTTAACTATAGTGTCCCCCAGATATTTTTCCCAAGCTTTTTAAAAATGATTTTCACTAATTTCTTGCACTTCGTGGAGCATTTCTTACCAAGTTGCTCATTGCCTTTTTCCCATGTTTTTTGAAAGAAAAACCAAATCAATTTGCGCAGGGTTCAAAGGTTTTTAAATACTTTTAAAAGACGTCTGAAAACAGCACAAGAAAAGTGATGTCGCTCCAGGTTTCAAAGGGTTAAACCACACACCTGTTCACCCCTTTACTTGTTTCTACAGTTTTGACTGTGACTGAAAGAGATACATTGTCAAACCGTAAAATCTCTCTGAAACCACGTCAAGAAGAGAGCTTGGTAATAACCCAAATTAAGCAAAACTGCCACACTGAGGTACTGCAGATGCTTAGCTTCGACGTCAACTCCATAGATAGCCACGTGCTTTCTGAACATGCCCTCTTGCATTTAGTCATTTTTATGATGCTTTACGATGTTCCGTGCTGTGTTTCAGTGCTGGTCATATAAGCAGCTGGTAGCAGTAACAGCAGTGTGTAACACAGGCCACATGAAACCCATAAAAACCAACTCCCATAGCAAATGAGCCATTTGCTTTGGAGCATGTCTGAGGCAGGGCTTAAAACTTCAGAGAACAGCTCCAAATGTTTGTTGAGTGCAAAAATGTATTTTTTTAACTTCTCACAATGAGCATTTAAAAGCACAGTTTTGGTTTAAAAAAAAAAATACATAAGTAAATAAAATCAAGGTCAACAGCATGTGACTCGAAGTCATGTGAAGTGCTCATCATACTCACCATATAGACTGTCTAAAGTTACATCATATTTAGCACACTATCTCTGTCAGCATATACAGTACCACTTTAAAAAGTGAATTTATTTCTACTTAGTTGATATACTGACATTAAAGTTAGGGGCAAATTGAAAACTTTGACATGTCGGGAGTTAAGCTGTAATTATGATAAATTATATTATGTTTATATTAATGTTATATTTTGAATCAGAACACCAAAATAATTGATCTAAAGTCTTCAAACCTCTCTTTAATTAGCAGGTTTCACCACATTACGACACACTCATAATGTCAACAGTGATTTACAAGCATATTAAGATGTTCGAGATGGGATGTTCACACTTTATGTGGCATGTGACGTATCGTGTGACAATCCAGTTTCCTCGTCTTCCAGCAGCCATGGTTGACACCCAAGAATATCACACGCCTGGGTGGGGCTACAGTTGTACAAATACCATACTAGCCTATACATAAGTGGGTTTCAAACACGTCAGAAGGTAAAGTTCAATTTGTCAGCATCATGACAACAGTGTCAACAGTTTTTTGGGATATTGTAAATCTCATGTCACTGTTCATTCAAATTCTTTTTTCTTGTATTGTATAAAATGCCAATCATATGAATGGCCAAAACAATATATTTAAAGGGACACATATTTTCCCCTTACCTGTAATGCTATTTATCAATCTAAATTTTTTGGTGTGTTTTGCATAGTGTTGGTAATATCTATATAATATATAATAATATTATAGAACGAAATGGCACTCTGCTTGTGGTGCTCAAAGTATATATAATATATAATAATATTATAGAACGAAATGGCACTCAGCTTGTGGTGCTCAAAGTACCAAAAAAATACATTTGCAACTTAACAGCAATGTCTCTTTATATATATATATATAAACTCAATTTTGAAACGTTTTTGCAACTTAAAAACACCAAATTTATCAGATCAATCTTTTTAAATTTTAGCCATTTCCGCAAACCAAGTTAACTGTGCCATATATCTGTATTCTGCTGGTTGTAGTCAATCAGTAGACAATCATATTTGTAAAGTCATTTTAAGGAAACAGACCTTGCAGATCTTTACTGAGGTTGCTAACACTTTGAAAGAACAAGGTTATTTCACTTGTCATTTTTAAGTTGCAACAACTTCACAAATTAAATACCGTTAAATTTTAAGTAAACTTAACAAATACATATTAAGTAGACATGATTGAGATTAATAGTTATATATTAATAGTTATTTTTAACTGTGTAGGTCCAAGGACACAGGGATGTTGTATGCTGTAAAGCCCTCTGAGATTCTGAGCTTTATAAATAAAATTGAATGGAAAATTGAATTCTATTTGACAAAAAGCAGACATCTCAACAGCCTATATCTGCGACAGGATTTCTAAAGAGCACTACAGGTGAGAGAAAAATTATGGGGGTCAAGTGTCCCTTTAACACCAAAAGAATCTAGAAGAAAAGAGTCTTCCATGAATGTGCATCTAAAACTATGTTGGAAAGATGTACAGTTGAGTTGTTAGGTGTGAAATCAGGCTTCAGTTCTCAAAATAACACCTGCTGGTGCCTCACGGCAGGAAGGTGCCCTTGCATATCAGCAATGCTATCAACATCATAACGCTGTAAAAAGTCAGTTGGTCAGTCGGTCATTCAGCTGCTCGCTCAGCCAGTGAGAGTGTGTGTCTGCTCTGTTCACCTTGAGTTATAAGGAGCTTTACAACTTCAGGTGGCTGCTGTCTGCGTTCACACTCTACTCTGCTATTAGATCAGTCAGGGATAACTCAGCTCACACAATGCATGATCCAGTCATGCATTACGTCGGCTGTGCATGTGCACGGACAGCAGTTAGGTCCCATTGTGCATAAAGAGAAAACAGCCTATAGTGACAGCAAGCAGGGCTGTTATTCAAACTAGCCTTGTGACAAGGGAAATGATTTCACAGTTACAGAGTTCAAACAACATCAGCAATATTTAGTTTGAGGAAACAAACTTGATTTTCTCTTAATTTTCTGTTAACAGAAAATCTAAGAGAAGTCAACTCCAGATGCACCGAACGTTCCTAACCAACAAAATCTGCTCCGACCAGATGTGCTCAATGCTGAATCCCCCTTGATCATACGTCACTTATTAGAGTAGGTAACTAAACACTATATAAGGGCAGGTTTTGTGCTGTGTGCAAACACTCTGGCACATGCCCAAGACCAATGACATGACAAGGTTGTAAGAAGAAGAACTTCAGCGGTAGTGAAAATGACGTAGGCATACTGTTAAATAAACTTGGAAATGTATGTAAGTATTAAAAGTGAAAGTATGCACGCAAAAAGGTTTAATAACTAAAAGGAAAAGCAAGTCCTCATCCATATAATATATATGAGAAGCTGGAACCATCCAAGTGTTTTTTGCATGAAAAGTGACTTAAAGAATGCTAAAAATAGTTGCCAATTAATTTTCTAATTAATCAACTAATTGTAATTTTTATATTATTTATGCACAAAAATCTTAATTTGTAAAGTAGTTACCTAATCTGGAAAAAGTACAATATTTCCCTCTGAATTGTAGTGGAGTAGAAGTGTAAAGAGGCATGAGATTAAAATACTCGAGTAAAGTAAAAGTCCCTCAGATTTGCACCTAAGTACAGCACTTGAGTAAATGTACTTAGTTACAATCCAGCTCTGCTCATCAGAGGAACGCACAGTAACAGAAATGACAGAAACTGGGATCACAGAAGTATAGTAGTATTTCTTTAGCCCTGAAATGTAATAATCTGGTCATTATTATTACTCAAAAACATTTTCTTAATTTGATTAAATGATATTTATGCATTTTTTAAACGTTCCTCAGATGTAAAACTTATTTTTCCTTGCATTGGAAAACAGTTTGTGGTCTAAGAAAACGAGATGTTTTTCTCTAATCTTGGTAAGAGTGATGAGAGACAACTCTTCTTCTGTCACCGAAGAAAAGAGCAAAAATAAGAAAACACTGGTGAAGCCCAGAAATCAGATTTGTTTCTTGCATGAGGCCTATTGTCTCTGACGACATACTCAGTCTGCAATGGGATTGTTTTAATCAATTTTCAATCAGCTAGCGATAGTATTTACGTGTACATACGTCTGTGTGTGTGTCGGTGCTGATGTCAGCAGTGGGCTCGGATTACAATCAATATTTGGGGACATGAGCATCTCTCCTCCAAAGCTATAAACCAAAGACTAAACAAACAGTTCAGAAAGTGACCAGAAAATATATTCCAGCTCCAGGCAATGTCCTGCCTGATATCACAGTCACCTTTATTACAAAAGTCACATCTGAACCTACACTGTGATTAAGATGAGTCATGCAATAGATAATGGGTCGGAAAAGATGATTATTCAAGCAATTTAGTGCAGCTAAATTCACCCAAACTTGTTTTCTCCATTTCCTCTCCATTATCTGGTTTTGGGAGATTTACTGTAATGATTGACAGTCTTGACAATGTCAACGTGACTGCCTAAATATTACCGAATCTCGCTTTCAGCACATGGACACACAGGAAGGTTTCTCTGATAGAAAGGACTCGCGTAAACACTGAAGAGCTGCCATTTTCCAGATTTTAAGCTTTGTCTACTTAGAAGCTAAACATCAAATTCCAGTTAAAGATGCCCTGTAGAGTTTCCTGGGAAATAAAAACAAAAGGTTCGTAATGTGTGATTCCTTGAGGTGTGCTTAACATCACTTCCTACAAACAACACAGAAAAACATTAAGTACATTTACATGCACAAAAATAGTCTGGATTATGCCCTTATTCTGAAAAAGACGATATTCCTACTAAACTGTTTATATGGCGAATGAAAATGAATATTCCAGTCTGCAGCCGTGCATACTCTGATAAACGTGCACCAGAATGCCGTTTATTAAGTCAAAATATGGAAAAGTGGAACAGCTTGAGCTGCTTGTCATTTTGCTTCTTCACATCAAAATAGGATTTTAGTTCCCAGTTTCCTACAGGAGGCGGTCTTATTGGGCCAAACAAACACAGACTCTTTCCTTCCTTCACCTTCTTGAAAAGTTTGGTGTTGCGTATTTGTATATATCCAAAAACCTGTTGATATCCAAGACTTTCATAATGTTTGAAAACAGGTTTGTTTCTTTTTCCCACCAAAAATGTGGGCCTTTCTGAAAGCGTATTTACATCCTTACCAATTGTGAGCAAGCTGGTTTGTGTAACATATCCATGACATACAGAGCCGGACATAAAGAGACGAGAAGCCCTGAGTTGCAAACTGCTGTAGAAACCCCAACTGAGGCGTATATTCTGCATGGGCTGTATAAATGCCCACATAATGCTATTAAAACCCAAATAATATTGGCATATTCCAGATTTATGTTCTGAAAGTTTTAATTCAGAGTTCATGACCCACATCAAATTTAGAATACTGTCATATTCGGAATAATAGGGGAATATTAGTGTGCATGTAACTGTAGCTGTTCCAAAAAACAAGTTTCTTTAAATATCAGTGCCCATTTCTTAAGGTTGAATAAAGTGTTATGAAATGTTGTCAAACTTGGCAACAATTAATTTGAGGGCAGTGTAATAAATGCTAGAGGTCGACCGATATTGTTTTATCAGGGCCAATACTAATATCGATTATTAGTTAATAAGAAGGATAACTGAGGTTTGGAAACAATATGCATTTACAATAAAAATGAAAATCTTTCTGTCAATATTTAGAATTTGTAATATTACAAACTCCAAAACAAAACTTTATTTAAGTGCCTTTAGCAAATGTTTAATCAAAACTGAAACTTTCAACATCAAACAGAAAGTTCCCAGCATCTCTTTTTTATGAAGTCAAGTGAAAATTAAAATAAAAAATGAATCAATAAACATAGCTCCCTGAGGTTTTTACAAAGTATAAGTTCATCCCATTCTGACACTTTCTTTGCACTTTTTAATTGATTAATTTAATCTGCTATCATTAAAATGAAATGCCGATACAGGTAATGGCCAAATAACAGCCTCAGTTATCGGCCAGGCCGATAATCTGTTAACTCCTAATAATTGCATCGTTTTGTGTCCACGAAATAAAATCTGTAAAAATTGTAAGATTATAGTGAAGATGGTGATGAAGTCAATGTACTGGAAAAGCTCACTGAGGCATTATGACCATTCTTAGTGACGAAAATACATTTTCTTTTAACTTTAAACAAGTAATGAGGTATGAGGTTCATTATTTTAGACAACAGCATCTTTATTAAAATCAGTACTGATGACAGTAACAGATGCTGCTTCTACTGTGATTGTGTTACTTTAAAAACTCAGAAAATCACAGCACAAGAACATAGCAGAGCGAGGCAAATGTTCTTTGCAAGTCAGTACAATTATGTACCCGTCATGTTAAGGTAATGAATGCATTTTTGGCAACATGTCTGTAAATCCACTTACGCCCCAGCAACACTGACTCCACTACAATTAATGTTCAGTCTATTTTAGTGAAGCGACATTTGTCATCTAAGTTTAGCAGCCATGCGGGTAATAAAAGATGGCTATGTTCTTGTAGCGATCCCTACTGCGACTGGATCTGACACATCATAAAAAATGTAAATTTGATCAGCATGTAATCATTTGAACATCACGCCAACATGCTGCAGCTTAAAGTGACAACAAAAACCCTTTGAAAAATGGAAGTTAAAGCCTGGTGAGAAATTACATCATGAGGTTGATGAAACTCAACACTCCAGTCCTAATTTCAAAAGGATTTTAATTTTGGGGAATGAGATAACACTTGGGACAAAGCAAACAGCTGCATGGCATGAAGCTACAGATGATCGTGTTTTCAGTCTTTTGTAAACTGAAAATAAATGGTCAAAGATTATGTTCAAGAGAACTTTTTAAAACAACAAAATGTTTTGATCTAAAGATCTTAACATTTACTACATTGATAAGTTTTACTTTTATCTCATGCCTGCTTTTAGAGAAGCTGAAACTTTCTTACTTTTGAATTAATCTGTTCAAATAAACAGGAAATGATGACCTTCCAAATAACAACAAGTGATACAAAGTCAACAAATCCTTGCAGAAATGCACTGTTTCAAGCTCTGAGTGAAAAATGAGTATAGGGTGAAGGCAAACTATAATGATCCTATGGTCTTTTTAAATTTAACCTTGTAAAATGTAGTTAATTTTGTTTTTTGAAGGAGATTTTTTAATAGCAATATAAATTAGATATTAGAGGAAATGACAATATATTATTAATAGTAGAAAGGCTTTTAAAGATGATTTTCATGTGAAGGAAGGTTATTTTAAAGTTTTTTTGATTATACTTGTTCAGTTCAGTTATGTTTTAAATAGGTGTCAGTGTTAACACCTTGATTGCAAAGCAATTAAGGTTCATATATAAGGGGTTTTTTTTCTGTTTGTTTTTTTAATCAGTTTAATCGCCGGCCGATATTACAGTCTTTAAAAGGCTGCTTCGGGCTGAGTTTTAAAGCTAAAGTGACGATATCATGAGTAAAAGACCCGAGGAATCCAGTGGTACCAACCATGTCATGCTGGCTTCTCAATAAGGGGCCAAATAACGCTAGAAAAACAGCATGGCCTTTTCACAGTGGTCCCTTGACCTCTGACCTCAATGTATCTGAAAGAAAATGGGTTCTATGGGCTCCAATGAGTCTGTCCTTCACAGAAATGCCGCCTAAATGCTAGTCCCATGCAGTTTTTTGCCTTCACTTAATTCCTAATCAAGACAATCTGGTAAGAATAGCTTCATCTTGTCAACATGGACTTCAAAACTGTTTTGAAATGCAAACTAATGCAGCTGAAACTTAATTAAAAAATGTAATTAATCACAATTAACTTTGAAATTCTGCAATTTAATGTTAAAATAATATTAGGGCGCCCAGTAGCTAAGCTAGTAGAGCAGGCACCCCATTTACACAGGCTACGTCCTCGCCGCAGCAGCTGTGGGTTCGACTCCTCGGCCCTTTGCTGCATGTCCTCCCCTCACTCTCCCCCTTTCACGCTTATGCTGTACTATCAAATAAAGGCAAAAAGTCCCCCCCCAAAAAATATTTAAATAATAATAATAATATAATAATAATGATTGTTTGACAGTCCTACTTTAAATCAAAATCTCTTTGTTAAAACTGACACAAAACGGCAAAGAACTAACACCCGTATCCCGTATAAAACATCCGTATCAGCTATCAGCCAAATTGTTATTTTAAACTTTGCAACAATTTCACACTGCATCCCTAATCCTAGCATTACTTGAGGAGGTTTGCAATTTTTTTATTATCTCCACAATATCTCAACATTCAGCTGAAAGAGTACATTTAAGAAGTCAGCAAATACATTGCTTTTTTTTCATTAAATGATCCAACAAATACTCAGTCTGAGAAAATCAATCACACCTCAAAAAGCCTTTAGGAATTCAGTGCCAAAGGAACTTTCTTGCTATCAACTGAGGCTTTCAACAAGGGCTTCCTCCGCCTCAACCGAATCCTTCAACAAATATAATCTCTTTCAACGGCACTGTGGATTTGTGGCCAAATAGCACTTAAAAGCTACCAGTGAATTATTCATCATATTCTGGGGAAAAAAATAAGCAAAAAAAACTTTTCTACTTCTGCTATTTGAATATATCAGCAGAGCCATAAATACTGAACTTAAATCCCTTTCTTCATCTATTGCAGTTGGGGAATTTTTTGCTGAATCCCTGCAGGAATCAAAGGGAGCCAGGATGTTCAAAAGATCTCAATTGACGGATGGGACAGCCACTGGCCAAGGTATGCACTGAAGTTTGATCTCGCTTTCTACAGGAGAAATGCCCGAAATCGAGATAGTGTGTCTGCACAACAACTCAACAGTTTACTTTTGTTCTTTTACTCCAAACTCTGAAGATCAATTAGCCACACAGAGGCGACAAGTAAGTTTCAGCCAGCTTGATCTCGGTGACAGATTCTGACACAATATGACGACACTTTTCCAGGTCAAAGTGTGACAGACTTGATAGAATGAGGCTGGCATCTGTTTGTGAATAAAGCTAAAGGAAGCTGTGAATATATCTAAGAACTGTCTGCATTGTTTGCCTTTTCCTCTGCCTGTCTGAAGCCTCAAATGAGTAATTACCTGTTATTATCATCAAACTTCGGTGGCCTTTCCCTAAGATACTATTCTAATCAGGCTGACTCTATTCAGAAAGTTCAAGGCTGCAATCTGTCCATTAGCGATCATATTTAGACTTTACTAGAGCACATGTACACTGTCTATTAAAGGCCAGCTCATAAAGTACGCAGACATGCATTGCAGACTGATCATAACATTGTAAACTGAAGAGCCGATCACCTTTACAGGGTTACAGAGATGGTTTGAATCTTTTAAAGTGAGGTTGTATGAGATACTTATCTATAGTCAGTGTGTTATATTAGTGGTTTGCACGCTCGCAGTTTAGAGGAGCAGGCAGGATTTCGGGCACAGATGCTATGGGTAGGAGCAGCAACAAATGTTCTTTATGGAACATGGACCCGCACTTGTGTAACGCTTTTCTAGTCATTTTTGACCTCTCAAAGGGTTTTCACACCACAAGTCACATCTAAGCAATATTACACTCGAGGGTGTGCTTTAACATCATTTAAGCACGACAGTGATACGGTCAGGACCGAGGCGCTTGCATCGAGGGCCGCAAGCATCACTGAAGTGCTCAAATAATGTTAAAGAACACCTTTGAGCGTAATATTGCGATTATACAACTATTACCAAGAAAATAAAAATGTATAATCAAAATGTATTCATGTTTTGAGGCAATTAGTTCTTTAAAAAAAAAGTTTTGTAACAACTGTTATTTCCATTTCAATGGAAATACATGGCATCTGGCTAATTACTGGATAAAAATCACTCAGTATAGTCCTATATAAAATTAAATCTAGTTTACTGCTCCAGCAAGTCGATCAAATCTTAGCTGAACGTTAGCAACAGGCACATTTTCACCAGATATAAACACAGAAATGCTCAGCTTGCTCAGTCTTGATACCACTTAGATATCTGCTGACCTCAGTGGAAAGTCTTAAGCTTTACCCACAAACAGCAAAGGTACATACACGCATAAAACAATACATTAAAAATGCACAAATGTACAATATACAAGATACAATAGTGCAAACAGGCAGGTGGGAGCAATACATTATATAACTATAAATACATAGTAAAATAGTAGTACCAAATAGTAGTTTTCCTTTATACATTTATTCTGTGATACTAACCTGAATGGCACAGGGAATCTTTTTTTTCCCGTTAGATCATTTTATGGGGCTTTTATTGCCTTAAATGAACAGGACAGTTTAAGTGGGAGGGAGAGAGGGGGCTGCATAGGGAATGTTATTGATGTTTTTTTTTGTTAGGGCTGTTTTTAAATGGCTAAAATATATTTCCTTGCTGCCCGTGTCCACAGCAGTACATTTCTTAGCTTTCTTGCAGGTACTTCTTCCCACATCTCCAACTGTGTCACCCAACATTACTGTATGTAACATAGTGACTAAGGATAAGTGCCTTATACAACCACACTTCAAAAGATCTGACTTTCCCTTTTATGCTCCGGTACACCTGAACATGATTGTCAGATTCTGATATTTTCCATATTTATATGTATTTGCACATTGATAAGCTACAGTGCACATACCCCATTGTATATTTCTGCAACCTGACATGTACGAACAAAAAGAAATGTTTTTAAAATGCTACCGTTTTCACCTGTGCTGCAACAAATGCTGCTCTAGTATTTCCTTTCAGTCCCTCAGTTCAATTATTCAAGTTTGATCCATGATCAAATGTGAACACCCTGCTGACGTGTGCTATATATGCTCTTTAACATGTGCCTTGTCAGGTCCTGATGCAGAGAAAGAAGGTAGGCTTAGGGGACAAGAGAGACGCAATCATCAGCTGTCTTTTTTTCCCCTCCGACTGCTCATGAAGGCATGAAGAACTGAAATGTAATGGGTTTATTAACGTACTGTATGAGCGCACAGATATTTTGTGCGTGGATATGTAGGTGCATCACTACATATCTGATCTCAGGTTGAATTTTAGGCATGGATTCCCGAGGAAAAAGGGTTAAAAAGATAAAGTTATTAAAATGTAAATGTACTGACATAAGAGAGAGTTCAACACCCGAGCCAAAGCTCTCAATGATAAACTGCTGCAGGAATTTAACATCAAACGTTCTAATATATCATATATTAGAATGTGTTTCAGCATGGTGTATGAGGGTGATGATTTTGATTACAAAACAACATGTTGATGGTTGTTTTTGACCAAGGTCATGTTTTTCATTCTCTTGTTGGCACTGACATTTCATTTTCCAATGCCGACAGTGGGGATCAAGAAAAAATCTAGGGTCCCCGGGGTGATGATTACACAGTACATAGAGACGCTGCCAGAGGGAAAGAGCCATCCAGACTTCACCCGCAAGCCGATTGCTTTGACCATCCAAGAGGGTAGGACGGATAGTATAAGAATCATTTTAAACATTAATATCACAAAATATTCCAATGTGGAATTTCCATGATTCTGCATAATGGATTAGATCCATGACTTTTGTGCAAAGGGCCAGTGGGAGCAGAGCTCTGACATTCAAGACCCAGACTCCTGCGTCAGTCTGATAAAGTTAAACACACTGACTTGAGTTTAAAACCAAGAAAAAGCATGATTTTTAAAAAATCTATGTTGGTATCAAGGTAAATTCTCCACTGTTTGCATTTAAAATATACTAAAGTGGTGTTATGTAGGTATCAAGAATTCTATGTATTTTTATTGCATATTATTCAAATCAATAATCACACCAACTAACAGAAACGTTGTGTTTTAAAAAAAGATATGAACATGAAATGACCTTGTCTGTCTTTTCTTTTTACAGGCAAATTTGCTTTTTTCAAAGCCATTGTCACTGGAGACCCACAGCCGACTGTAACATGGAGCAGAAATAATGGAGATGTGTCTGATACGTCCAGATATCAGCCAAAATACGATCCCAGTACCAATGAGCATACATTTGAGGCAAGTGATACGGGCTATCAAATCGCTGTGATACTATACAGCACCATGCTGATGTAAAGGATAAAAATAGCACGAATATACGAGAACAGGAGAGAGGGAGCAGAAGCAGCTATTTGATTACATCAATGTCATCCAGTCTTCTGACCCTTCAGTTTGCTTTGCCGATTACTTTAACTACAATAACGGGATTTCACTCATCCTGAGAGAAGCACGCTCAACAAAGTCAGTTTCGTGAAATGGGCCAGACATGTCCACCCCCACATCCTGTCAGCTCACTGCTGTTTGAGTTTGAAATTTTAAAATAAAAGTAGGCCATCTTACCTATCAAGCAATGTGCAGAGCCTGTAATTATTCTATAGTATTACAATCAAACGGGTGTGTAGAAGATTACACATAGGGATACATATCTATTTATATCTCTATTCATTACATAACGTATACTGTAAAACCTGGTACACCACTCTTGTCGGAAGCTCTGCAGTTTCCAGGAGGTACAGGGGGAAATTATGGAGACGCTCGGCTCCTTTGGAAATAAAAATTGGAAAAAGGATTTGGGGAAAAAAATATCTACACTTTTTTATGTAGGAGAAAAATAAACAAATAGAGTTGTAAGTTGGTGATAGGTTGATTTTATACATTTATTGCAACAAGTAACCAATATAATAACCTATAAACTTGCTATAATAAGAGTGAGTTTTAACACCTTAACATCACATGCTGTGATTAAGTGTGTATGAAACTAGCTAGCAAGCGAGCAGAGGAAATGAACAATGTGATTTCATCCCTGCTGAAGCTTCTCACCCAAACATTTTGCACTGTATTTTGGTGCAAGGGGTCAGTGGTTAAGTTAAGGCAACAAAACTTCTTGGGTTAGGCTTAGGAAAAAGTCGTGGCTGATGTTAGTCACAAGAGTTGACTCACATGACTAACAAATGGCTACGGACTCATGTGATTAACAACTGCCTTGTGAAAATATAAGTTTTTTACTTTTAGTTTCACAAAGGACATGAACAACGGTCTCTGAAAGGTCAAAATCCTGTGCTTGCTGGACCCATCCACCTCCCCTCCCAACTGTCCTAAACTGACTTTCTTGTTCTTAATACTACATCCAATGCTGTAAACGTCTAATAATGATATAGATGGGTTTGCATTAACGTTGACTTAAAGTCTGAGTTGTCCCTTAAAGATGTTAAAGGGAGCATTGGCATCCATATCTGACCAAGTGGCATTTTTTGAACACCCTTGGAGCGAGACCAAGCTGAATTAAAGTAGATCTGTAAAACTATCAGCTAAATGGCTAAATGGACCTCCTTCCACTCCAGCTGGTAGTATTATAAATACAAACAGGTCAAAACCTATTTGGAAACCAAATTTAAGAAACCAGACAAAGCCTACAAAACCAAAACCACTTTTGGAATGTGATTTATTAAAAGGTAGTTGAGCTGATCGGATAGGGCTGCACGGGTACATAACATGTAAAACAAATAAAAGTTGGCAACCACTGCTATATAACATAAAAACCATTGACAGAGGCAACTATTTCACCAACTGGGCCTTTTATATCAAGCATGTCTTGTATCTTCCAGATGCCAAATGTTAAGCCGGATCAAGCTGATACCTACAAATGCTTTGCAAGAAATGAATATGGACAAGCCACAGTCACAGTTGTTCTGAATGTCATTGAAGGTAAGGACTATCGGCTTGTTATGGATATGTCAATATCGAATCTGCAATGAGTGTCATTTAATCTGATATAGCATGCGGACTCAAGCGTTCTCCCAAATCTACTTCAAATTGAGTACACTTCTATCCAAATTTGACATTTTACTACTTGATACCTTTGAGTGTATAACACTCATTCCAGTACTTATCACCCTGCAGGTCCACTTGTATGTTGTTTAATTATATGATTGTATTAATGATGTGAGTACCCTCTTTTCTGCTTTCAGTCGGTTACAAAAAGGACAAAGTCCAGCAACCAGTAGCTGAAGCCGCTAATGGGAATTTCAAGACTGTATTAAAAAGGAGAAGGTGGGTTTGTATTATATGTGTTAATGGCCCTCTTTGTTCCAAGTTTTTCGATTAAATGCAATCTATTTTAATTTCCAGTAAAATTCGTCCGAAATCTGAGCAGCCTGAGAGAAAGGATGGTGAGATTGATCCAAAATTTTGGGAACTCTTACTGAGTGCTGACAAGAAAGACTATGAGAGAATCTGTGCAGAGTTTGGAGTGACTGACTTCCGCTGGATGCTAAAGAAGCTTAATGAAATGAAAAAAGAAAGGGAGGAAGAACAAGCTGAGGTTTGACATCTCTGATATTTGCATTTTTGTTTTTGTTTGCCTTCTTTCTGATTATAAGATTTGAAGCTTAGATCCCGATAGAGCAACAGCGGGTAATTCTGAACTATTTATTAGAAATATACTCATTTGCTTTCATCTTGATACTCATGCCGTATTCTGTTTTTGTCCCAGTTTGTCAGAGGCATTTCCAATCTGAGACCTATTCAGGTCAATGCAGATGGTACTGCATCCTTAGAGATTGACATGGACCTTATCGATCCAAGCAGCTCTATTTTCCTGTACAAGGTCAGTGTGAAAACAAAATAACTCTCCTTGCTGCCTTAGTTCATAATAGATACGTTACTCAAAAATAGCAACAAGAGTAAAATTCTAGGGACCCTAATTTTTAATTAATGACTTAACTAACTGAATTGCCATCTAGCCAGTACTTGTATAGATCCACCCAAAAATCTCAGCCTGGTCATCAGAGGAAAATGGTGGCAATGTACGTTTCTGCAGAACACGGATATATTACATTTGCACATTTTATTTGCAGCATATCAACGCTTCCATCGTGAGGTAGTGTATGGGCATATTTTCACATAGGTGGAAGGGTTGGTGGATGGCCTGACACTGAGGCGAGATGCCTGCCAAGCTGCTGACCACTCTTTGAAACCAACGACACTGGTTATTTTTGGTGACCTTTCATAGCGTCTCCCAGCGCCATTTAAACCTGAGTGTTTTTTCTGTTGCATCTGGGTGTTTTTAGCTGTGGCGTTTCTTAATGGTGTTTTTTTGCACCAAATCTGGACTAAACTTTGTAATGTTTTCAAGGCATATTTGCAGCATCGAACCAGGAAGTTTTTCACTGAGACATTGAATCTTTTTCCAGAGGTGTTTAAGCCACTGAATTTTCTTTTCCACTGAATCGTCCCTTTTCCAGCCGCTTCTGTGCTATTAAACGCTGGTATTTAAAGCCAAAACAAGATCTTTTCCTGACTATAACCAAGTGGGTTTTTATTTTGCTTAAATCTAACCACACCCTCAGGTATCAGAAATACTTTATTGATCCGCACGGAAAAAAGAAAACAGTGAAAAAACCACCAGAACTCTCTCCAACAGCATCTTTAAAGAGGGCAAAATTTAATAAATTACTATTTAAAAAAATTGTAGTAAAAATAGTAAAATGTCGACCGCAACAGGCTGCATGCACATTGGCACAAGCACACTCAGTGTTGCAATGTATCCACTACAAAATAATGGACCAATGGAACATAACTGAAGTTTGCAGAAACGTATGATGTGAACATTTTTTCTGACGACTGGGTTGGATTTCTTGTTTTTGAGACATTTCATTATTTTGCTAAGAGATTTACAACACAACCATTAGTATACAGTGTATAACAGAGCTCATGGCTTTGAGTTTAAAAATGTTTTGATGAAGTCCGCCTTTAAAGCCTTTTATTCTAATTCAAATGAATGGCATTTCTCAAGCTATTATATTGAAAGTTATCTGAAGCATCCCATAAGGAAATTACATCATATATTTCCCCAACAGGATGGTGTAATGATTCCATATACAAAGGATTTGGGGGAAAAGATGAAGCACAGCCTTAAACAAGTGGGGAAAAAGTATATCTTCAGTTTAAAGGATCTCATGCCAGACGATGCTGGACTGTACCAGGTGGATGTAGAGGATGTGAATATGTTTTCCACTGATTTTAAAAGTAAGTTTTACACACTACAAATTATCATCACTAATTAAAGCAAACAAATACAATGTTTTGATGCATAACACAAATCAGCCCTAATTAAAATAAATAACAGCTACTGTGTTTTTCAATAATTGTCTTTCATGCAGATGTAACAATTTTTAATCTGTCTAAAATACATTGCTTGTTATTTTTTAGTCCCCATGGTGGATTTCTTGGTGAAAATTCAGGAAGTGAAAGCAATGGAGAGAGAAGATGCTGTTTTCGAGTGTGTCCTGTCAAACCCATTCTCAAAGATTTTGTGGTTTGGCAAAAATTTGCCGCTGGAACAAGGCGATAAATATGATATCCAGGTTTCAGAAGACAAGCTCATTCACAGGCTGGTGGTCAAAGACTGTATGATAGTGGACAAAGGAATTTATTCAGCCTGCGCAGGAATAAAATCTTGCAATGCATGGCTTGTCGTTGAAGGTAAGATATTATCATCCACCAAAAGACTAACTAACGATATTTAATAGTGGTCATTGAAAATGATTAAGAATGTAATAATAAGAAAAGAACAAGATGCCTACATCTTACCAATGACTGCTTTTCACGTCATAATATGCCATTTTTTGTACCCACTCACAGTAAGTCTATTTTTTCCACAATTCAGCTGACAAAACTGTACCACAGGGCAAAAAATCAGCGAGGAAAACAACAAGGGCAGGAGGTTCTGGGGTGGATCTGCAGAAGGTTGCCCAGGAGCAGCAAGCAAAGTTAGAGAAGGTGAGAGAGGAAAGGAAAGAGCAGATTAAAGCTGCTGCACCACCTGAACCCCCTCCAGCCCCTGAACCCACTAAGCCTGAACCTAAGGCACCAAAAGACCCTAAGCCAAGTAAGTAAGCTGACCACAAGGTTTATGAAACAGCGAGATGAATACACAAACAGGCTGAAAATCTTCAATTTTAGTTAAATGAATACTTCACTTACAAATGTTTTTTTGTATATCAATTGCTAATCCCAGGTTATGTTGAATTTGTGAAGAAAACTTTTTTTTGCATGCCTTTGGTAGAGGTAGAGACAATTTTGGTGAATTAAAAGCCATGGTGGTCCATTTTTAAGCAAAACAATATCAAAGCATCTGTTTAAAAACCTTTGCACAACTATTATTATCCAGCAGCATAATTCAAGTCCCTTTTATCCAATCAGTTTTTGTTCAGTCAGAGAACTGAACAAAAAGTTAAATTTATCAATGCTCTCTTTAAAGCCAGACACCACTGACAAAAACAGTCATTTTACCTCACTGAACACAGGAGCTGCTGGTCTACCGCAGCCTCCATCAGTTAGTTTGTTTGTGTTATTGTGTGGCTTCAGTGTTTTGGGCTTGGATTATACTGCACTAGCTGCATGAGAATTTGTAAATGGATGTTTAAAAGTTTTGGGATTGAAGTAGGGGTTGGCAAATTATCAGCCTGGCAGATAATCAAATAGTCAAAACTGTATGTATTTAACTTTTTTTTTTCCAGCTCCTGCACCACCTGAGCCTAAACCAAAAGAACCTGAACCAAGTAAGACTGACGATCACAAGGTTTATGAAAATGGGGTGCTGATTTTACAATGGGGGAACATAATGGAAACTCCTGAATTTAAGTTTAGGAAAACATGATAATCAAAAACAATTTTTTTACATGATTATTATCTGTGATTTTTCTGTTATTTCTTTTTTTTTTTTAAATCTTCATTCATTGTCTGAATAATTTCAGAAGCTGAACCGGTAGCAGTGGTGGATCCACCCGTTGTGGAGGTTGTAAGCACTGGTAAGAAACCTGAATGATTGTCACGACTTCTGCATGCATTCAAAGGTGAATATGAACGCTATTATAAATACATAATGTCTTCAGTAATATGTTTCTTTATCTTGATACACTTAACTTCCTCTGCATCCAAAAAATGTTGTTTACACAATTACCGAGGTCCATGTAATGTTCTAGCTTTATTTTATGTTGTGTTGTCGGCTCATTATGTGATTGTCTGCCTCTTTAAGGTCAGGCTTTGCTTTATTTAGCTAAAGATGGTGCAATCAATATTCTTAGGATGGCTAGGTATGC
The DNA here is from genome assembly GCF_008729295.1 of Plectropomus leopardus. Lineage (NCBI taxonomy): Eukaryota > Metazoa > Chordata > Actinopteri > Perciformes > Serranidae > Plectropomus > Plectropomus leopardus. Next base: position 31,470,144 of record NC_056464.1, on the reverse strand, counting down.
AGGTCGTAATGCTCCTTCACAGCAGTGTTTTCTGTCTGCAGCTTGCTGATTAAATGTCAGTTTTGTGTTCTGATATCTGAAACTGAAATATGTAGAGTTTGTATGACTGTGCTTCCCACAAAAAGCAGACGCTGGTTCACTTCACTGCCATATTGAATTATCGAGCAGACAGTTCAAACGTGCCCGTGTTAGCTGATCCTTCTCAGTATTTATGTCCGGTCTTCTGTAGACGCTGTTGTCGCTTTAGTGTCTTTGTATGTGCAGACTGGTTACAGACGTGATCTTCACATGTAGTACTTTTCTAAAGGAAGGTTTCTTCAAGCTGATTTTTACACTCCCCTCCAGACACATTAAGACGTCTGGAAATACCCTTAATACTTTTTTGTACAGAATGCTTTTTCAACAAAAAAAGTTCAGACTACTAAAAATGCATTAGCACATCTACCCTTCTTCCTCACTGAGCATATGGGAATATATGAATATGATAATGTGAAGGTGCCTCGAACCGTATCCCACCCTCGACCACTGCTGTTTGGAAAAAGAGAACTCGCTAACAGCCTCACAAACCATACATATCATTTAAAGAATCAGCGGAGCTGTTTCTTCTTATTTTGTTTCATCTCTGTATGTTCCAAACTGAAAACATTAATCGACTGAAAAGCTGCACAATTCTGGAAGCAATTACAATAACGGTACGGGCTGTAATGTTACGAGTCGGCAGCTAAAACAACCGGGAGAGCATTTAAGATAATTCAATAGTTGTTTTTTTTTAACACTTTCAATTGCTAATTTAAAACTGAGAAAACCTTGACTCCACCCACTCCAAATGACCTTCTGTAAGTAGGATGTTGGAAAAGCTACGACCCTATGGCATGCTATGGAAAATGGTCAGGAATAATTTGTCATGTGCACATGATTTGTAGAAAACACACAAAAAAACTATGAGACTTTGTCAGAATAAGTGTCATCAAATCCATGAAGACAGATTAACAGGTTAAAATTCTAAAATGTTGTCATACTGTCTGTGATCGCTGATAGGTCAAAACATCAAATCAACAGTCAAAACACCAACAGCACCAGCTGAAGACTCGGGAAGTGGTAAGAGAAAGCATAGAGCACAAACTGAAGGGTTATTTACTAAATCAAGTTTAAATGACTTACTGTTTTTATTGCTGTCAGGCCAACCAGCTGAGGAACCCACTGTAGTTCAAAGGGTTGATCCACCAATTGCAGATGCAGGAGGTGGTATGCCACATATCAAATACTGAAAGTACAATAACAGTAACAGGGATATTAAAAAGACTAATAGAAGAACTTTTCATTTGCAATAGTAACACGATGGAGTTTTTAAATTAACAAATCCAGATCTAATCAAATTATCTTATTCTCTGTAACATCATAGTTCTGTAAATTCACTGTAGTTTCTAGTAAGTAAACTGCTTATTAATTATTAAGAAGGTGTGAAATAATGACGAGCATCCAAAGACTCACGCTGTTCAAACGGGCTCACTCTTCTTGGAAAGTCCCGTGAGCTCACTAAGTCTCTGTTAACCAAGCTTTACGTTTGCTGCTCGTCTTTGTCTTCATTTTGATGCCATCGTCCTGCTTTGTAACTTGTGTTTATCATAAACTCTCTAACTGGATAACACTTCTA
>NC_056464.1:29833296-29933667 GCF_008729295.1 Plectropomus leopardus | reverse complement strand
ATATAATATAATATAATAGTAACCTGCAAAAGCATATTATTGTGGAATAATTCGAAATCACAGCGTGAAAACACTGTATGCAGTGTGTTTCACAGAGAGATTATTAACGAAAGCATGTCATATTCTTAATAACTACTGTATTCATCTGCCTCCCTGCACGGGCTTCATGTGGATGAGTATAATAATAAGATGGGGGACGGTGCGTCTTATTCCGTAGCCCTTAATTTCTCGCAGCGTCTCTCCTGGTTGGTAGGTTCTGATAGACATGCTCCCATTGGAGGCTTAGCGCGTCACGCGGAGGGCGGATGGTGATGTGGTCCACGCAGTCTGTGTGTCACGGAAGGCTGAAGGAGCCACCTAAAAGAAGCGTGCCGAGTTATTGGATACGTGTTGTTGCTAGGGGCGTGGGCAGTGGCGTGAAATATTCTAGCTTTCCCGAACGTAAAAGAGATGAAATATAGGAAGACAACAGTCGTATCAGCTGGACGACAGCTGCGCGGAGAGCTGACTCAACCTGAGGGAGACTGTGCCGCAGTGAGCATTATCTGATAAGCGCTTCTGCTCCCTCCAGGACATGGAGAAGGGAAAAGTGGATAGTTAAAGCGACAAGCTGAGGTCTCACTTCTCGGAACTTATTCAGATTTTCACCCGGAACACCTGCTGGTTATTTGCATCGAGCTGTTGGAGGAGCCTCTGACAGCTGCGCACTTGCTCGTCCCGTGATGTGTCTTTGGAGGGATTAGTTAAACATCCTGGCCTGTCCACTGTAAGCCACCGTCTGCGGAACGAATCACATTCATATAGTTTTCGCTGTAGCTTATGCAATGTGGAGGGAAGTGTTTGTGAGCTCATAGGTTGAACCGGCAATGACATCAGGCTTAACTTGAATAGCTCTGCGCTGTATTGCAGCACCGGGGCGTGAGGTGGCAATGCGCGCATCCTCCGAGCTGGACATCTTTGTGGGGGTGTCCTAAACAAAACCAAGGCATAGGGCCACATACATCCTGAGCTGGCGAACTGCGTCACTGAGTGTTGCAGGTAGGCAGCAAACTCCTCCATCAGAGGGGCATCATCCTCCCTGCACAATGTTAAGCGCTTAACAATCTACCGGGGATGGATTCGGCGGATCAGTCGAGCAAAGATCCGCCGCTGGGATCCACATTTTCCTCAGCACCCAATTTAGACTCGGACATTAATGCAAACGCCCGCAGACCTGTTTATCAGAATGGGACGGACCACAATGTCAACATCCAGATCGCAGCCCTGCGAGGAGCCAGTGACCCCAGCGCGTACCCGTCCACTGACTACCGCGCGCTGGTGCGCCAGAGGTTCATCCGGCGGAGTTTGTGGGTGTCAGACTCCGAGGAGCAGCAGCCGGTGGACACGCAGGAGTGTGTCAACAGCAGCCAGGTGCCCCACATTGACCTGCGGACCATCGTTGATCGGACCCGGGTTCTGCACGGAGCCCGCCTCGGCCTCCAGGAGAGTTCAAGCACGGAGAGCCAGGTGGCGCTGAAGGACACGGAGAGCCTGAGCAGGGACGAGGAGAAGGGAGACAGGAGCGAGCCAAAGGTAGAGGTCACGCCCTCGGATGTCACAGGTAAAGCAGGGAGTGACGAGAACGAAGAGGAGCCCGGGATGAAGGCTGTGTCCACCTCACCCGGGGGGCGCTTCCTCAAGTTTGATATTGAGCTGGGCAGAGGGTCCTTCAAGACCGTCTACAAAGGTCTGGACACCGACACCTGGGTCGAAGTGGCGTGGTGTGAACTTCAGGTTGGTTTATTGATCATTCAAGTCAATCATCCAGTAATAGCAGTGGCGTGTCCAGATTTTTTTTTTCCTGGGGTGGCCTATGTGGGGAACTGACTTATGCAGGGGTGAAGTACAAGCGCTGCTGCAGGCACACGTGTCAGCATAGATTTGATTTAACATTTTTAACCTCACTACCCATACCAGCTTTAATTAATAACATGCAGTGTTTTAGCTTTCTGTTTATGATTTAGTTTAAAAGATAACTAGATCAAGCAATCACAACACAACAGAGTGACACCACACAAATGTAAAATATCACTTCCATATATTGTTAAAGAAATTGTTGCTCCAAAATAAAAAACAGTACAATATCAAGTATAAAGTGCCGACAAAAATAAAATGAATAACTCTGTGTGAACAAACTTTTTAACAGCTCTGGCACTTTACTGCCTCTCAGGTTTAGACAGAATTGCACGTATGAACCAAAATTCAGTTTACTTGTCAAACAGTTCAAACTAATTGGGCAAAAAACAATCATAATGTGGTGGCCAATCAGATCTCAGAGTTGGCCCACCCCCAGGTCACTCCCTAGACACCCCTCCAAATAATAGCAGGGGTGTCAAAGTCAGCGTAGTTCGGGCCACATACAGCCCAATCTGATGTCAAGTGGGCTGGACCAATAAAACCATCAGATGATTTACAGTTTAACAAACTTTGATTCAGGTAAAAAAAAAAAAAGATTTACAGTTTATAGTTTATAGTTTATGTCCTGAACTCAAATATTTCAGTTATTATCTGGAATTGTGGAGCAATGTTTTTTTATAACCCCTCAAATTTTTATATTCTAAGTAATTTCAACAGAGAAATGTGGGACTTTTACTTTGGAATATTTCTAAATTTATATTATTAAAATGCTTGATTTTTTGTCTGTATATGTTCAGAGATATCCTCAGCTGGAACGTACCAGTCAGTGTCAGGAATGATCTCATTTTTATTTACAGCAAAAAAAAAAAAAAATCAAAGAATACAGACAATCTCCTCAAAAACATGTTAATAGGCCAAATGATACCAAGAACGGGGCAATAAAATAGTTTCCGTACTCGGAAAAAAGAAAAAAAAATCTCTCACTCTACAGCTTGGAGCTCTACTACACAATAAAAGGTCTGTGCTTGAAATTCATTGTACTTGAAACTTAAGTGTGTTTATTACAAACTTGACCACGGCTTTAGTCATTGTGCAGCCTTTTGCGCAGGTTGTCCAGATGACACCCTTTCTTTTTTCTATATTGCACATTTTTTTAATTGAAAGTTTGAATAACAAATCAAAGATACATAACAAAAAAGTATCATCAGATACAGACACTTTCCTAAATGCGTACTAGAGATGGGGAAAAAGAGAACAACTACAACTAAAGGAATAAAATAAAATCAAAGTAATAAAGTAATAATACTGACAGATAATACTCACACACTTACAGTATCCTCATGGTTAAAGCCAGCAATATTTCGGTTACATTAGACTACACTGACTCCTAAATCACATGTAGCCAGCCAGTGAAAGGGCAAACTGGCTTGATTTCTTTCAAAAATGTGAAGAAGGAACTGAATAACCTGAAAGATGAAAATAACCCGAAATTAGCAAGAAATGAGTAAAAAGTAAATTACCTGAAAATTAGCACAATTGAAGGAAAAAACAAACAAACAAACAAACAAGGGAATTATCTGAAAACAAATTGCTTAAAATAATAATAATAATTCTGTAACATAATTTTCAACATATAATTATGATCATTATTGTTTTTCTGAACATTTCTTCTACATTTTTGAAAATAATTCTCTAATCTACAAATTTTTTGCAGTTTGCAGGACATTTCTTGCCAAGATGTTAATAACCTTTTTTCCCATGTTTTCTAGAGAAAGCACAAGAAAATCAATGATGATCCAGATTTCGAAAGGTTAAAATCATTGAAAGTTCTGGTAAAGTCATGGAATTTTGGTTTTATGTAATGCAGTTGTGACCGTAATCTACTGTAAATTACCTTCCAAGTAATGTAACCTAACAGCATATTTATATCTGTAGCTATCGCCGTAAAATACCTCTAATATGTGTTGATATGTGAAGTTTTTTTGTCATCACAAGCGTTTTTCAATTTCCTCACCACATTCTGTCTCTCCCTTCATGTCTGCAAGCGATATGTGATCATTTCATATCTGATCATCTAACCACCTAGTAGTGTAACCAGATCATAACAAACTCTCAGGACGGGGTCTGTCAGGTAGTAAATTGTTAATGAAGGGTCCATTACAGGGTCTTTACACTGCTGACATAAGCACCCATTTTACAGGGGGCTTAACATCCAGAGTGAAAACGGATTATTGTCAGATTATTGTTATTTATGTGGCTATTTCCTGCCTTTTGTTCTCCTTCTCTTAGGTTCAGCACGTTCAGGAGCAGCAGCCGCTCAGCAGATTCAGTCATTTATGTTGTTTTATGCTTTCTTACTGACGACAAGCTTTGTATCAGCAAAATAGTGGTTCTATTGTTTTTATAATCTCATATTGCTGGAGTGTTTCGGCGTACAGCACCCAGATTAGGAGCTTCATTCTGTTTTCCATAATGTTTTCGTTAATGAGCCATCATTTAAATATTTGTCCTCACTGGGGAACTGAGGAAAGGCATCGGTCAGAGTGTTATCGCAGGGCAGAGTGAGGAGGAAGTGTCATGTAGCTTTTTACTTTTTGTCAGCGCTAACATTGCACCAGCTTTCCCTCTCTTAATTCTCAGCCATCATTTAGTTTTGACGTTAATGAGACATCTGTATTCTTCTTTTCCGCTGCATACTTTATTGAATTATGCACTGAACTGAAGTGCCCACCACCCTAATGCAAGGTGTCAGCACTTGAACTGTGGACACGCTAATTTGTATTTTGTAGGAATTTCCTAATTAAGTTTTTTGCCCGCGATCGCGATCTGAGTCATTTGATATACTTATATTTAACTGGATAATACAGCTGCACAGCGCACACTTCAAGTACTTAAAAGTTATTAAAATCAGTCAAGTGGATATGCTTGACAATTTAACAGCTCTGCAATACAATACAAAAAAAATGTTTGCATCCAAACCGTTCATTAAGGTTTTTTTTAATTTTATTTTTCCAAAATAACAAAGCAAACAAACTAAAATATTTTTATAAGACTCTCATCACTGTTTCACTTCATGCAGCATTTTACTTAACAAACTAAAATGTCTTCAGAAATTGACTTGTGCTCAAATCTACCTAGTGTAGCACTTTAATAAAAGAACAGAACAATATAAATTAGTAATATTATCTCAGTTCCACTTCACAGTACTGTTGTAGCTGAATTTTAACATTCCCAGTCACAACAAATAAAAAATCGGTTACAATTCTGCTTATTACAGCATTACATTAAACCTGCTCACTAAAAATGAACAACAAAAATTTTAATTCCATTTAAAGTGATGTTGCAGCTTAAGTTGATCATGAAAAAAAAATCAGTTTCTAATTATTGGAGTCGCAGCATTACAATAAAACCTGAATATCTGCCACCAATCGTGCTCTTCATATACGAAACTTTTGTGATGGTGGATATAAACAAGGATCAGGTCGGGCGCATGCTCAAAATAACCGATCCTGATGAATTAAAAAAATGTGTCGATCGGGCCAGATAACGATCCCTCTGATCGGATCGGGACATCCTCAGTGTTTTGAATTGTTTAATGGACAGGGGGCCAATATAAATAGACTCATAGCAGTGACAGCTCACTGCATGACTAATCTGTGTATGTGGTAATCTAATGATCAGTTTAGATGTCATCCATGTGATACACACGGAGATTAGCCTGCAGACGGTAGTTGCCCTTTCAGGACCTGCTCTGTCTGTCCAAAGCAAAAAGCTGCGTGGAAATTACATGTGAGAACACTAAAATTAAGTATCTTACCGCTGTAAGAAATGACTCTCGCTATGCAGTAATCTCCAGTGAAACGGAAGCACAGCCGCCGGCTTTAAAACTGAATCTACTTTCGACAAACACACAGAACAATACATATGTGTCATTTTAAAGTTTTGGATATGTGAGAGAAGACTACCGATTTTCGTTGGAAATTGGTTATGTGGGAGCCTCTGTTTTAACTCTTTAAGACCTGAGCTAATAGGTTTGATTTCTTTCAAAAATATGGTGAGAAGGAAATGAGAACCTAATGAGACATTTTGTGCAGCTATACGTTTTTTGCTTAACGAATCATTTTGCCAAATTTAAATTGGCACCTTTGTTTTAGTCAATGCCCTGGCTGATAGCAGTGTACTCGAGTTAAGACATTTCGTAGTGGCCAAAAAATCAAGCTGGTTCAGGCTGAGTCAGCATCTTTTACGAGCCTTTAATTTACTTTAGATGATCGTAATGAGAATAACGTTTGTGACTTTAAGGCGAAGCCCTGCAGCTGTACAGATTTAGTGCGGCTTCAGAACGAACAGAGCCTTTGCTTTTTTTTTGTCTTCTTACTCTTACAGAGTCTAGGCTCTCCCTGTCAGGCCCGAGGGAATAATAATAAAAGTTTGTTAATAATAATTCAAATCACAGCCCAACTCAATCAGGACATAGAATTAAATTACTATTACATTGTGCTTATTTCACTGCTCTTTTGGCAACAACACACATCCAGATTCCAGTGAGGCAAAATCTGAAACTGAAATTCTCTGTTTTGTAGAAGCACACTCAATAATACACATGTAAGGAGGCTCATTGGGACGCAAAACTTCATTGCAGCCCTCAAAGCGAGCCCTCGATTGTGCACGGCATAAAAAATTATCTCCCGTTATATCCCACATTTCAGCCTCTCCTGTTGTACCTTGAATTTGATAACACAGGATTGATACTCGGTGTGGCCCATACAGGAGTAAAACACTAACTTCAGTTTTTTAAGTCATCATTAGGGAGCCAAAGTGAGCCTCAAGTTTTTTTTCAGTAATTCTTGTCTAATATAAAGTTTATTGATCAAATATATAAGAAAAACAAACGAGAATAAATTTGTATGTATTCACTTTTTTTGCGCCTTTTCAAACATGGATTAGGGGAGATGGGGGACAGTTGCAACACTTTTTGGATTTCTCTCAGTAACAGAGACTCAGGACTAGACAAACCAAATTTTACTATACAGGGTTCCCATAGTCATGGAAAACCTGGAAAAGTTACATCAGTTTAATACCTCCATCCCTTCTTGAAAGCAGCTTATTCATTTAAGACATTTAATAACCCTTTAAGGCCAAAGTTAATTTTTAAAAAAATATATTTTTTAATTTTTTAAGTTTAATTTTTTTTTTATTTTTGTATTTTCAAATTTGAGACAGTCCTTGAACCTATCATTGGGGACGCTGAAATTATATATTATATTTAGGATGGACTTTTAATTCCTTTTTCACAAAACTGTAGCTCAGCAAAGATGGCAAATACAATTTAGTTCAAGGAGAAGAGTACTTGTTTCAGATGTGTATCAGGAAAGGCATGATGAGCTCTGCAGTGAGTGTATGTACAGTGTGTTTGTGTCTGTGTGTGTGTGTGTGTGTGTGTGTGTGCATTGGAGCAGGTTTTTTCGGAGAGATCTTGTGATCTTTAGTAAATGTGTTTGCTGTGCATTCTTGTTCAGTTTTGTTAATTACATATTTATTTTCCCCCCTTTTTTATTTACTTTTGTGCATGTAAAGTAACAGTGGGTGTATGTTCAGTGTGTGTGCGTGTGTGTGTGTGTGTGTATTTGCATTAGAGCAGGTTCTTCGGGGTGATCTTGTGATGATGTAACCTTTCTGTCCCTGGTGGTGAGGCCCTCTGTGCCTCACTAACAAAAAGCAAGAGCAACTTAAATAATGTGTCTCTACTGTCTGCACACAGTGTGTGTGTCTTTGAGTGTGAGACAAAGAGTGAGACAGCAGAAAATATAGATGCTCATAGGGGGAGATTTTAGGAATAGCCAGATCCCACTGTCGAACAAACCAAGCCGCGAGTCTTGTTACTTATTTACTCACTAAATGTTGATCAAACATCTGCTGAGCAAGTTGTTTACCCAAAATTAGCAATTTATGCAATGCGATTTAGTAAATATGCAAAAAACCCTCTCCCACTTTGAGATCTGTGTCTCACTGTTGAACAGTATTTGTCTCGTTTGATGGCTTAGTAATGAACGCTAAACATGGATTTATACCCCCGTGGTATAACACACACAGATGTGTCTGGAGAGTGAATCCTGCTGATGCAGCCCTCTGCACCAAGACAGAGAGAGAGGAGAGAGGGAGAGGGCGGGTTCAGCCCAGGACAGCGAGGAAGACTTGTAGTATTTGATGCAATACAAGAGCTCGCCATATTAATTGCAGTGTTTTGTCTTTACCTCTCCACACTCTGTTAGATTCGAATGACAGCGCTGTTAATACAATTCCTCTTACTGTTTTTATTATGCAAAGCATTTTGTGAAGCAGATTCTTGTGTAAGTGCCACACCCTGCTCCCATTCTCTCGCTGTAAAGAATCATCTGTATGTAAACTACCCGGGAAATTTGACAATATTAACAAAAAAGTGAGGTTTAATATGCTTGTTCTCTGTAAGGAATCAGCAGTATGACAGTAGCTACAGCAGGGAGGCGTATCCTTCACAATACTGCTCGTAATCTAAACCGCATGAGGCAGCTGCACACTGCATAGGTCACTACGGGCTGTGAATGAAATCCGATTCCCCAGCATCAGTCAATAATCAATGCCAAGTGATGTACAGTACGTTATTGTGCCTCGCAGACATTTAAAACACTAAATGCAGCCTCATCGTCACCATTAAACTGTGTGTATTGAGACTGCTGGTGAGAAAATCCAGAGGTCACTCAGCATTTGTCGCGGCCGAGGCCATTGGGCTGTATCTGCCATGCTGACTGGAGAGAAACAGAAATGTAGAGGATGTTCGCCGTCAGCTGTTTTACTATTTATACAACAGTTCAGGGAAGGCAGGGGCCAAAATATTGATCAAGTATACAGAGATTCACTCTGGCTTGTGAACCCAAAGATGTATGATTTAAACTCTGAAGATTTGTACACAGTAAAGATATCAAAGATTGAATTTTTCTTGATCTTTTGGGCATTTTGATAGAAAATAATTATTCTCCAGCTTGCTGTGATAAACTCTTAATGGTCTTCTTCCCTGCAGCAACACTTTGACATTTACTGATTAAAAATGCTATTTAATCTTTTGTTTATCTGTTGTGACAGATGTGTCTGTGTCTGTATGACAACACCAGATTAAATAAGGATTTTACTTTTTTTGTGAATGTAGTCAGGATTCGACTAATAGTTGTGTAGATATCTGGTGCCATTTGTTTTAGAGGGGAGATTTTTTTTTTTAAAAAGAAGAGTAAATAGTTCAAGCCCCCATGTTTACGCACTCTAAATGCCAAGGTTGTGTTCACTCTAAACATGAGCCGCAGGTAGCTTTAACACAGCTCCACTCCTGAAGTAATGTCAGAGTATTTCAAGCAGTGGTTCCCAACTGGTGGGTCGCGGTCCAAAAGTGGGTCACAGGTCCATTCTGAATGGACCATAATAACACGCAGCCATTTAAAGTTTGTGAAAAACTGTTTTTTTTTTTTTTTTAACGCACCTCAAAGCTACTTTTTTTCCTTGAGCGTCCTCCATGACTTCATCCCACATGATATGTCGATTTGTTAAAGGAAATTTGAAAATGAAATGCTAATTTTTGTTTTTAAAGTATTAAATAATAATTGTAATAAATAGTGTAATTGTAGCACCCCCCCCCCTCATTTTAATGAAAAGCCACTGGTTTTACTTTAAAAAAGGTTGGTAATTTTTTTTTCCTACAGAGGTCTAGGCTAAGCCCCGATGACCTCAAATGATAGGCCCTGGGTTTTACTAATTGCATTTTATTCTTGCAATATGTTTTATTTCATTGTGTTTTATGCGAAATCTGATAATCTTCACAGATCAAAACCACTTTTATGATTTTTAAAGCCAGAATGCAATCACCAAAAGTAAATCACTATAGTGACACTAGAAATAAACTACTACATAAAAGCTTAAGAGTTCAAGAGTGGGATATTTACTGATGGATTTAATGTCGTAAAACAAAACATGAAAGTCTCTTCAGCTTGTGTTAACCACAGACCTTATTCCATCTAACCAAAAACCCATTCAAAAAGCCCATAGACTTACAGACAAGGAAACCAGGAGCGCTAAAATGCTGACTCATTTCCAAGTTTTACGGCTCATTTCTGGGGCACTCTGTTACCACTTGATGTTAGGGTTGGGAATAATCCGATACAATATTATCACAATACTTTTGTCATGATACAATATTTTTGTAATTTCAAACGTGTTGCGATATGCTGAGTATTTCAATAAGATATGTTAATTATATTCCCATATATTCCCATCCCATCTTTCTATCTTAAGATCTTTGCAGACTGTTCACCTTACTTTATACTTTTTATTGCAGCAAATAGTTATCTAGTGGACTGGCAAGGGTGATTGATTTTATTATCCTAGTAAGCTACCAAGAGTTTTATTTGTATTTATAATATAAATTATTAATTTAAAAAAACTTTGCACTTTATGTACAATTTTCTCCCCCACTCCCACTTGATACAAGTAAAACAAAGTCAATGACGATGATTCAGCCCCTCACGCTTGTTAAATTTGGACATGTTGAGCTCTGAGCTTCTCCTCTGTTAAGGCTTCAAAAACTAAAAAAAAAAAGAGTGGATGAACTTGGAATTCATTATTTGTCATGTTAAAAAAGCTAATTGTCTGTCTCCTTTTCTTCCAAAGGAACGGAAACTGTCCAAAGCGGAGAGACAGCGGTTCAAAGAGGAGGCAGAGATGTTGAAGGCTCTCCAGCATCCAAACATTGTACGATTTTATGACTTCTGGGAATCACCGGTGAAAGGGAAGAAGTGCATCGTTCTGGTGACGGAGCTAATGACCTCAGGGACACTAAAAACGTGAGCGTCAATATGAAATTACAAAAGAGAAACAGTTTTTTCATTATCTTTGTCAGTATGTTGGACAGGTTTTGGTAAGCTTCTTATCTTGTGTCCCTCTCAACCTTATACTTGACTGTAAATCACAGATTGTGAGACACAAATATTAGTCTCTTATTCCTGCTTCTATTATTCAGTTTAAAACAACCTTACAGTAAGGACCATTAGACCGACTACATTGTGTGTATCAAGTTTCATACTAATTGAATGACAACATTACAGTAAATCTAGTCCAGCAGAGACTGAAACTCAAAGATAAGGTTTTTGATTTTGTTTTTTTTTTAAATAGTGATTTTAGAATTATTTTTCTTTCTAAAACGTAATTAATGAACACAATGTCTGTCCAACTAGAGAGATTAGTTTAAGAAAAGCACAGTCATTACAGATAAATACTAACTGTGTTTGCAGCTGATGCTTAGTGAAAGCAATAATCAGGGTTCCCACACATTGTCATGGACAAAATTTCAAAACTTTTCCATGATGTTTCAAGGACCCAAAATAATTATTTTGCTTGCCCCACTTGCCCAGGCATTTTTCAAACATTTAAGATTCAAACTCAGTCCCAGATAATCAATGTTCAAGGGCCGCCAAGTTCTTTTATAAATCCAACAATCATTTCTGTTTTTACAGTGTCTATCTTTAATCAATGGTGTAATTTTAGGGATTTTTTAAAACATGCCTTTCTAAAATTAAAAAAAAAAAACAGACAATTTTAAGTTGTTGCCAAAATATTTTAAAGAAAAAAAATGCCAAAAATTTAAAAAAGAAGAAAGAATTTAGAGGGGACAGACCTTGATGTGTTAGTTGGTCTTATAACATTTACTCTGTTTTGGAAAAACAAATGTCTGACACCTGCAACATCTCTGTCCACCTGCAGGTATCTGAAGCGCTTTAAGGTGATGAAGCCTAAAGTTCTTCGGAGTTGGTGCAGACAGATTCTCAAAGGCCTCCACTTCCTCCACACAAGGACTCCTCCGATCATCCACAGAGATCTAAAGTGTGACAACATCTTCATCACTGGTCCGACAGGCTCTGTCAAGATAGGAGACCTGGGACTGGCTACACTGAAGAGGGCCTCCTTTGCTAAGAGTGTTATCGGTTAGTCGTCAGTTACTGTAGTTGGCAAGACTTTTTTTTAAATGCGAAGGCGAAAATAAGAATTTTAAACCTGCAGTGATTTTTCGAGGCAGCGGAAACAAGCTGTGAATACAACGCTGACATCACAAAGTCCACTTGAACTACAGTATGCTGGAAGGTTATTTAGGGTTATTTCACATAGTCATAGACAAAATTTCAAAACTTTTCCATGACTTTAAAGGAGCAAAAGTCATGTTTTTTTTATTGCCCCACTTGCCTAGTGTTTTTCAAACATGTAAGATTCAAACTTCCCACATGATGTGTTGGAATGACAATACAAAAATAATTTTTATTATTACAGTTTCTGGCTGTGATAAATGGTGTCATTTTGAAACATGCCTTTATAATAATAATAATAATAAATTGCCCAAAATTAAAAAAAAAAATAAAATTGCCAAAACATGTTTTTTAAAAGATTTTTGAAAGAAACCATGCCTTTCAAACCCTATTTTCTTATTTTTTTTAAAAAAATGATAAAAATAGCCAAATAATTTTTTTATTTCTTTTTTTTGACATGCCTCGTGAGCAGACATGAAGGGGGAGACAGAACATGGAGAGAAAATTTAGAAACTTTAGTGGTGAACGAATAAAACAAAAACACGACAACCAAAATGTTGTCACACATCTACAAAGCTGCAATATGTCATCAGCTACAGAGAATATATAAATTCACCGTTATGTTACATTAATGTTATTTAATTTAATACACACATTTTTCTAGCCCTGGAAAATCTGATTGTGAATTTGTGTCCATGTCCTGGTTATTATCAAAATTAATAGCCTGGCACAAAAAAATGGTTTTGATCTGCAAAGCTAATTTATCCCTTCAGACAATGAATGTTTTTATATAACTCATTGTTTACATCAACCAACCATTACGCTTAACTAAGGGCGGGTTACATGAGTATTAGGCTGCCTGCCTATAGTGTCCTCAGTTTCCAGTCAGATCGCTCGCTCATGCACAGCCTCTTGCCCAAATATCATCACTCGTGGCTCCAAAAAACCAAGATCTAAACGGTCGAAATGCTAAACTCTAGGCTTTAACGGTAGCTACATCTATCATTTTTCCAGTCTATTATTTTGGGATTTTTGCAACTCAACTCAACTTGAAAATCAGCATAGTGTCTCCGTTAAGCCCACCAGTTTTTTAAAAAGTAAAAATGCAAAAGAATCATATAACACATTTTTAAATGCAAACTAACACCATATCACCGTGTTTAAGTTGCACAGAACGTCCGACGTTTGCGTTTTTTACTTTTCAACCAGCTCCCTCCTGTCTGTCATTTGAATGATTGCTGAACTCTTGGAGTCACGATTAAGAAGCTGTGTTGGGTTTCAGTTCTGAACATCAGTATTGATCCTACTGAAATACAATGACACAGTGATAACTGTATGTGACTTAATAATTTGTCTCTCTCTCTCTTGCATTAATCCTCCAGGCACTCCGGAGTTCATGGCCCCTGAAATGTATGAGGAGCACTATGATGAGGCTGTGGATGTCTACGCCTTCGGGATGTGTATGCTGGAGATGGCCACCTCAGAATATCCGTACTCGGAGTGTCAAAATGCTGCTCAGATCTACCGCAAAGTCACCAGCGTGAGTTAACATTTAAAGCTGTTAAACTGGTTGCTGTCACAGCTGTTTTGAATTAGGTTTTGGTGTTTTTCACAAAATAGGCCAACCACGGTGTATAGGGGTGGGAGACATGTGCAGAGGTTCTAACCAGTGATTATTTTAACCATCAATAAATTATATATTCTTTAGTGGAGTGACTAACCATGCAGTCTTAAAAATATTAAAACTGCGTAAATCTTAGGCAAAGTAAGTGAGTCTTAAAATATTTGTATTTAAGAGTCACAAAGTCAACAAAGAGAAGTGCAGCCTTCAGCGAGCCGCCGTGCAAAATCTATAGAAAGCTGCAGCGGCCACTCCTAGCTTTGGCTGTTTGATTCTGTGGCAGCAAAACTAAAAGTTGAGGATAGTTTAACTTTGGCAGCAATTTGCAGCCAGAGAATACCGTATTCAATCAATAAACAGAGTTCTGTGTCTCCTGTGACATGCTGACCTTAAAAAATGTCATCCCGCCTGAAACACATGAAGATGCCTCCTGGCAACAGAAAAATGTAATTACTGCAGCAAGCTGCACTTTTCAGCTGCTTGGTGTGTTTTCAGCGAAACTCAGAAATGTATGTAACACGGCAATATTTACTTATAGTTTTCTAAAATGAGATACCAAAGCTACTGGTTAACCAGAGAAAGCAAAGCTGTGTTCACTATGAGCGAGTCGTTTTCAATGAATTCCTGCAACATGAAGGTAAAAACTGACGCCTGACACGTCGCTGCAGACCGACATGACGCGGTGAGGCGTCAACCAATTATATGTTTTTGTTTCTAACCGTGGCGCTGTGTTATACAGTTTAGTTAGCTGATGCTCCGTTAGCTGTATGTGCATTGCAGCGAACACAGGGATGCAATGGAGTTGAGAAATGTGATGTTAAAATGGGGCTCGGACATTGGACAAAAGCATAGATATTTTTTGACCAAATACAAACTTCAGATGACTTTCAAAGAACGCAAAGTTTGAAGTGCTTTATGGCAAGGAGCAGACACACACACACACACACACACACACACACACAACGTAACTACATTAACAAACACTTGAGTACCTCAATGGCAACTCAGATCAAATCTAGCAGGTTGTGCTGTTGCTCTGTGGTTCATATTGTAAACACAGCATGAGGCTGTATCTGCATGGAATTTGGGAAGGATGCGTTTTAGTTATCTGGAATTCAAATTCTCTTTTTAAAAAGAGGGATTAATTATTTATTTTTTCAGATGATACATTTTCCCGCCATAACCAGCAAATGTTTGGTATTTTTATTTTATAAATTACTCCTGCAGTGTATCATCATTAAAATAATAATTATTGTAATTTTGAGCCATTCTTTGTGGATAAACTAATCACTCAACTAACAGCAGTAGCTTCTTAATCTCCAGAGTTGAGATGTCTGGAGTTTTGAAATGTGTTTTGAAAAGTTTGTAATTTTTGACACTGTAGACAGACAGTTACTCTACCTCCTCTGGTATGCAGGTAGTACAAGTGCTGCTGTTTTGAGTGTTGAGACATATAATGCTTGTTTGTTTTGCAGGGGGTGAAACCCGCCAGCTACAGCAAAGTCAGTGACCCAGAAATTAAGGAAATAATCGGGGAATGTATCTGCCACAGATGGGAGGAAAGGTAAGTGGAGCAGGACCTCTCTGACTGCGTCTCGGCGCTCGTTTTGCATGCAGGTAGAGGTGTTGTTTTGTTTCTGTTCCTGCAATGTGACGTCAATGCCAGTATTTGGCTCTGATGTTTCTGTGTGTTGTGCATCATTAGGTCAGATTATCATTGTGACCCGTAGCTCGGGGCAGTAGCTGGTGTTTGTGTATTTCCTGCAGGTACTCCATCAAGGACCTCCTGAACCACGCCTTCTTTGCAGAGGACACAGGCGTCAGGGTAGAGCTCAATGAAGACGACGATGGGAAGAAAACATCCATCGCTCTGAAGCTGTGGGTTGAAGATACCAAAAAGCTGAAGGGGAAATACAAGGACGCTGGTGCCATTGAGTTTTCCTTTGACTTGGTGAACGAGGTCCCGGAGGTTGTTGCCCAAGAAATGGTAAACAAATATTAAGCTGAAAAAGACAAATTTTCAACTTTTGCACCCATAGCATTTTCCAAATTTTTGCCGTCGCTGTCGTAAAGACAACCAGATCACTTTATGTTTTCCTCAGAGCCTAAAAATGACCACTGTTTCCACAGTTACTTTGATGGTTCCTCCATTTCCACTACTGAGGATAATAACGCCAAAGAACTCTGATACTCTTTGGTAACTGGGAAAAACTATCATAAGCTACTGGGGAAATCAAAAAAGCACTTCTCGTTTTCCAGGCCTTGGAAAAGTCATGGAATTTTGTTATTTGTAATGAAATTAACCATTACAGTAATCTTCTGTGGATAACCTTCCACATAACGTGACATAACAGCAAATTTGTTTTCTGTAGCTGCTGATGTATCTGTCTAATATGCATCGATGTGCGAAAATGTTTTGTTTAACATCACGTACTTTTCTTCATTTTCTCCCTACGTTCCACTAACTCTTAGCTGGAGTTATGTTTGAATAGTCTGAAGCAAATATATTTTAAGAACAGAAAAATTATGTTGTGGCGGTGTGGACTCCCCCCCCTCACTTTGACCTTGGCTTTTGTTTGCACTTGCCAGGCTTTGTCTACTAGCCTTGGAAAATAATCATTTTTTATAGGCTGGCTTGTGTCTGTTCAAACCAATTGACACTTCAAAAATAGCTCTTATATAGTGTGTAAGGAATATTAAGCTGCAGGTAACCATAGCAACAACACTGCTTTATGCTAAACTCTCATTAGTAAAACAGACCTGACTCTCATTGATTGAACTGGCTAAAAACTAATTTGGGATGGTAATAGGAAGTGGTGGAATGTAACTAAGTACATTTACTAAAGTACTGTACTTAAGTACAAATTTAAGGTACTGTACTTGTACTTAAGGTGAGTATTTTCTCATCATGTCGTTTTCTACTTTTACCCAACTACATTTCAGAGGGAAATATTGCACTTTTTCACTTCATTTATCTGTCAGCTTTAGTGGGTGTTTTTTTTTCTAATGTTTAGCTTTAATTTTGTGTGTGTGTACTTTTACTTAAGTAAAGAAACTGAATACTTCTTCCACCACTGGCGATAAGTGTATTAGTATAAGAATACTGATACACACTGATGCAGCGGAGGAAATGCAGTGAGGTGCCTTTGATATATCAGGACAACTTGTTGTGGATTAGTATCATCTCACTTCATAGGTTTCTTGACTTTAACTCAATTGTGGGCCTGTTAATGCAGTGTAATGTAACTGGGAGTTGGTTAGTGGTCATGTCTGTAATCATACACTTGATTGATTGTACTGTATTGATTGAAACTGGAACAACTGATCAGTTGATCTTTGCTCTTCCAGGCAAAGAATGCCAATTTGTTGATTGATTTCATTACAGGTCTTGAATTACAATGTTAGTTCATTATAAGCTGCAGCAAACATCTTACCTGTGTCTTGTAGGTTGAATCAGGTTTTTTCCTGGACTGTGATGTGAAGATAGTTGGGAAGTCCATCCGAGACCGCGTGGCTCTCATCAAGTGGAGGAGGGAGCGAACTTTCTCTTCGGGAAATGGCGAGGCAGCTGTGAAGAAGCCGCAGCAGAACCTACTCCAGGTGCCTGGTACCGCTGTACAACAGGCGCCCACATTATCTACGACAGACTACGAGGAGCAGGAGGTGGAGCAGCAGACCCTGATCTGCACCGTGCCAGCAACTACGTCTGCCACATGTGAGAACCTGCGAATAGATAGGACATGAATGTATAATATTTCGTACAACCTCAGTGTTATAGTTCATGCCCTGACACACCAAACCGACAAAGAACAAGTAGTGACGAAAGCTGGCTGTTGTGTCACCTTACATTGCCTAGGGATGGGTATTGTTTGGGTTTTTTATGGTACTGGTGCCCAATCAATGCTTTCAAGACAGTACCTGTGCATAAACAGTGCCAATACATTTTTTGAAAGTAAAGCACAAAACAACGGCAACAACATGGAAGAATGCCTTTTCTTCTTCTTGAAGAGCTGTATCAGGAGGATTGATACACAACAAATAGCTCAAATAGTTCACACACCGTGCTGTTGTTTTTAACTCAATACTTTCATATTTATCCTTTTTTTAAAAAAAATATTGAATAATCTCCCCACAGCTAATTTTCAGTCATTATCTTGTTACCTTTAATATTTTTTTTTTCAATTTTCCAGACATTTCTTGCCAAGTTGCTTGTTGTATTTTCCCCGTGTTTTCAAAAAATTAAACCAATTTTCTCAGGTTTCAGAGGTTTAAATATGAACGAAAGGCATCTGAATGCAGCACAACAAAACTGATGTCAATCCAGCATCTGATATGAATCTCCGGTAGCCCTACATTTGTTTTTTTGTTTGTTTTTATTTCCTTTTTTTTGACCACCTGCTGCAAAGATAAACCAGTCTGATCCCACAAGATTTGTGTTGGGTCCTGTGGAATCCCAATTTCAATGCAGTCCTGGACCGATTAGTGTGAAGTTGTGCTGGACACACTGTAAAATTTAAGCTAACAGCTTGACATTGACTGATGTCGGCTTGGTGTGTCAAAACTAATCATCCATTGACAAGAAATAGCTCTGACAATGCTTTAAAATGTTAAATTGTATTTTGTGAATGTACACAAGAAAAGGTGACTGCAGTGTCTGAGTAACACCTATTAGTCATCAATGACACATCATCACCCACCTTTTGAATTTTAATGAGGTGCTACTCCTCCGTCTGCCTCTGTCCTTCCACAGCGTCCTTCCTGCAGAGGGCATCACTGTGAATAAAAATGTTTTGTTATCTTTGTTATTACAGCTGACAGCGGAGTGAGCTCTACCATGCAATTAGATGATCTAAACAATCAGCAGAACGGCACCTACCAGTCGCTTCCGGAGCCCATCTCCACTGCTCAGATGGTCTACAGTCCTCCTGCGCAGGTTGACCCTCAGCTGCACCAGGGGCCCTACCAGCAACCCACAGCACAGGCCTCGCATGAAAACTACACACAAACATCTCCATTACACCAGGGAGCCTACCAGCAAACTACAAGTCATCTGCATCCTGGGGCCTATCATCAGCCTGCCGCACAACTGCACCAGGGGCCTTATCAGTCTCAAACAGTGAGTGACAGCATTTTTTATTTCTGTGGCATTTTAAAAAAAATCTTTCATTTGGTTTTTTGAGTTGTTTTCTGAAATAACAACCTTTGTATTTTCTTTTTTGGAATGATCAGCGTCACTACAGTGATCCCTTTGTATGTCATGACATCATCACTGAGAGCACAATGTGTTTTAGACGTGGAAGCACCTCCCTGGTGGAGGTGTTAACGTGTAGGACACACTCTCTCACTAAGACAGAGAATATAAGCTGTCCATCACAGGATCTGACTTCGACAAAAAGCACAGAGGACTCAGCCCACGCCCCAGACTTCCTATCGTCTAACTTAGCCCAAAATCCATCATTATTATCTCCTCTCTTACCGCCACATCAACACTCTCATCATGACTCAGCAAGTCATTTCAATTCACCTCTGCTTCCCCTGAATTTACAACCTCCCGCAAAGCTCCGTCTGAGCATCCCACGCAGCCCACAGCCCTGCCGCCACTGCAAGGCTTGCATGTCTCTCCTCCTGAGGGATAAGACAAAGCAAGGTGCATCTCTGGGACACACACATATGCACTCTTTCTCCACATCTGCCCAGTTTTGTTCTAAGGCATGCTCACCCACATCTCCTCCAGTCTCTCTTTCGGCCTCTCCCCCGCCATCGATCAGTCACCCAACCCTGGTGACGTCACCTTCGCATCTCTCCCCGCCCGCACACGTCCTGCTCCCTTGGAGTTTGTATGACGGTGGAGATCTCACTCTTCTCAACCACTGTCTCCAACACATCATAAGCCGCAGGACCAGTTCCCCCACCCTCTCTTCTACTCATCCGATTCACAGCCACGTGGAGGTCGGGGGTGCTGCATCCTCAGTAGTTGATCATACAGACAAGAGGCTGAGCCTGGACGTCCCACTCTTCTGTAGCCCAAATCTGGACAGAAATCAGCTGTTTTCAACACTTGACAGTGAAGGCAGAGCAGATCCACGGGTAGGTTAGAGAAGGAGGCTTCATGTAGGATACATGCCTGCTGTATCTTAGCTGCTTCGCTCCTCTGGCCTTTCCAAAACAGTAGCAAAGCCTTCCCAGCAGCCAATCTCTGCTCCTGCGTTTTCCAGAATCAGGCCTCCGATAATGTGCTAGCATAGGTACGTCAGCATGGCTGATAAAAGATTTACAGTATAACTTCCCTTTTTCATTTGAGCTTGCCTTATTAAACATTGCAAACTTTGAAAAAAATAGGGCTGTAAATGAATCTCAAGTTAAATGCAATAATAGCATTTCTTAATCATATATTTTCAATTCCATTATTTTGCATTTCAGTTTCGAAGTCCATATTGACAAGGTAAAGTAATTCTTACCTGATTGTCTTGATTAGGAATCCAATGACAGCAAAAAACGGCATGGGACGAGATTGAAGCGGACATGTCTGTCAGGGGAGAATCATGGGTACCCACAGAACACATTTTCATCCAGATAACTTAAGGTCAGAGGTCATGGGACCCCTGGGGGAAATGACCTTGTTAC
Source organism: Plectropomus leopardus (assembly GCF_008729295.1). Lineage (NCBI taxonomy): Eukaryota > Metazoa > Chordata > Actinopteri > Perciformes > Serranidae > Plectropomus > Plectropomus leopardus. The sequence goes on along the minus strand of NC_056464.1, from coordinate 29,913,429 downwards.
TTTTCCATTGCCAAAATTTAGCCTAACTTTGGAGTGTTATTCAGCCCCCTCCCCCCAAACCTAGAATGACATGGTTGGTACCACTGGATGCTTTTTAAAATTAGCTTACAAACTCAGCCCGGTACTGCCTCTTAAAGACAGGAAAGCCAGCTGTTGATTAATGCAGAAACGCTTACAGCCCTGGAAAACATATCCCTCTCTACTTTCTTGTTTATAGAAAGGCAAAGCCCCTTTCATTCCAGTTGACCACCATTGGACACACTCATAAAACACAGCAAAACATTAAGTCACACATTGAAAACCCTGTTTTGTTATGCAAGACAAAAATACATCAGTAAATAGCCCACTTGTACATATTGAAGCCTTTAAATGTACTTAAGAAGGCTGTTGCTAAAGATGGGTACATGAGACTGCAGAATGTCATCACACCTGACACGACTTTAACGCCTTGTTGGGTTGGTGCTGAAATCATGTGACTGTGGTGTAGTCGTTTATGGCCTAACATTAACTTGTTATTTCGGGCGATTACATTTGCACTTTGAAAATCCCAAAACGGGTGTTTATTTGTGAAGATTATCTTGATGCACAAAACATTTAAGTGTCATAAACCACAGAGGTTAGTTTCTGCAAAAATCCAAAATCCAATGGAAAACACCAATTGGTTCCTCTATAGGGGAAACCAGGTCGACGCTAACTTCTTGGTTGGCCTATAAAACAACATGATCCCTGATACACTCTTTAAGGTCCCATGGGGGAACAGGAGGGACTTTGCCTTTCTATAACGACCCCTGCTTTGACACACTGAACATTTCAACCTTGAGCTTGATTTGTTGAAGCAAATCTACAAACATCATTGTGTCATATTGTACCTAAAACAAGACCCACTGAAATGTGATCTCTCTCCTATGTGTTTCTGACAGACAGTTTCTGCTCCGGCTACACCAGCCCCTATTGTGCACCAGAGTAGACAGACAGCACAGAGCTTCCCAGCTGCAGCCTCGACTCTACAGCCACAGTTTACTGCCCAGCCCAGCCAGGAGCAGGTACTGCATGCGCCCAACTGCGACAGGCCTTGGCAACAGCTGTAGTGAGACACAGAAAGCAGAATTAGGAGGCAAAAGTTTGGAAGTCGATTATTGCACCCCACTCACAGTTTAATTTTAATAGCAAATAATGTTTGTTCGACATTCAAAATCATAAATAATAAATAATATAATTTAGTGTCAATTAAACCGACTAAATGACAGATATTTGTATATCTGATGTATTTTACAGATATTTCATATTATATTCAACGCATAACAATAACAGTGGAGAAAAACATGATAAACTTTGCAATTAATCCCAAAAGTTAATGCAATAACTACAGGAAGTTTGTATGGAACAAATGATTTGGATCATTTTTGTAGTGAAGATCCATTCTCCTGATTTTTCTGGAACTTTTTATACAATTATTTGTTGTTGTTATGTATGTATATTTATATTTTTAACAATCATGCATATTGAATAGGCCTTTTTTGACAAATTCTGTTTTTCTTTCTCCCTGACGCTTGGCTATTGTTCTGTAAGCTTGTCAATTGGTTTAACAGCATACTTTTTTTTTCACTGAAGGCTGGAGAGTGAAGGCTCACTGACATGTTTATTAATGTTTACTTTTTATTCTGTGAGATTTTATATCTTTAAAAAAACAATCTTAACTTTAAAAATAAGCATTTCATTTAGTTTTCTTCACAGAAATTAGTGAAATGCTAAGATATTCACCTTTCACCTTCTTCTCCGCTTATCCGGGGTCGGGTTGCGGGGGCAGCTGCCTAAGCTGCAAAGCCCAGACTTCCCTCTCCCCGGCCACGTCGTCCAGCTCTTCCCAGGGGATCCCGAGGCGTTCCCAGGGCAGCTGAGAGACATAGTGCCCTGAAAACCTCACCAGGGAGGCATCCTAATTAGATGCCTGAGTCACCTCATCTGGCTCTTCTCAACGTGGAGGAGCAGCGGCTCTACTCCGAGCTCCTCCTGGATTACCGAGTTTCTCACCCTATCTCTAAGGGAGAGCCCAGCAACCCTACGGAGGAAGCTCATTTTGGCTGCTTGTACCCGCGAACTTGTTCTTTCGGTCACTTCCCAAAGCTTGTGACCATAGGTGAGGGCAGAAACGAAGATCAACTGGTAAATCAAGAGCTTTGCCTTTCGGCTCAGCTCCATCTTCACCACGACAGATCAGGTCTCAGATTTGGAGGTGCTAATTCTCATCCCAGCCGCTTCACACTCGGCTGCGAACCATTCCAGTGAGAGCTGAAGGTCACGGCCTGATGAAGCCAACAGGACCACATCATATGCAAAAAGCAGCGACTCAATCCTGAGGTCACCGAACCGGACCACCACAACACCCTGGCTGCGCCTAAAAATTCTGTCCATAAAAGTTATGAACAGAATCGGTGACAGGGGTAGCCCTGGCGGAGTCCAACCCTCACCGGAAACGAGTCCGACTTACTGCCAGCAATGCGGACCAAGCTTTGGCACCGGTCGTACAGGGAACGGACGGCACGTATCAGGGGGTCCGATACCTCATACTCCCGGAGAAACCTCCACAGGACTCCCCGAGGGACACGGTCGAATGCCTTCTCCAAGTCCACAAAGAACATGTGGACTGGTTAGGCAAACTCTCATGCACTCTCATGGACCCTGCTAAGTGTCAACCATGACAGCCCCACAACATCCAAGGCCTTAAGGAACTCCGGGTGGATCTCATCCACCCCTGGGGCCCTGCCACCAAGGCAACCTCAGCCCCTGAGATGGGAGAGCCCACCCCCGAGTCCCCAGGCCCTGCTTCCTCATCTGAAGGCATGTTGGTGGGATTAAGGAGGTCCTCGAAGTATTCCTTCCACCGGTCCACAACATCCCGAGTTGAGGTCAGCAGTGCACCGTTCCACCATACACTGCTTCCCCCTCCTGAGACGCCGGATGGTGGTCCAAAACCTCTTCGAAGATGTCTGGAAGTCCTTCTCCATGGCCTCACTGAACTCCTACCATGCTCGGGTTTTCACCTCGGCAACCGCCTAAGCTGCACTCCGCTTGGCTTGCCGGTACCTGTCTGCTGCCTCTGGAGTCCCACAGGCCAAGAAGGCCCCATAGGACTCCTTCTCCAGCTTGATGGCATCCCTCACGCTGGTGTCCACCAACGGGTTCGGGTGTTGCCGCCATGACATGTACCAGCCACTTTACGGCCACAGCACCGATCGGCCGCCTCAACAATGGAGGAACGGTATATTGCCCACTCAGACTCAATGTCCCCTACCTCCCCTGGGACATGGTCGAAGCTCTCCCAGAGGTGGTAGTTGAAGCTCCTTCTGACAGGAGACTCTGCCAGACATTCCCAGCAGACCTTCACAATGCGTTTGGGTCTGCCAGCTCTGACCGGCATCCTCCCCCACCATCGGAGCCAACTCACCACCAGGTGGTGATCGATTGACTGCTCCGCCCCTCTCTTCACCCAAATGTCCAAGAGATGCGGCCCCAAGTCCGACGACACGACTACAAAGTTGATCATAGAACTAAGGCCTAGGGTGTCCTGGTGCCAAGTCCACATATGGACACCATTATGCCTGAACATGGTGTTCGTTATAGTCAATCTGTGGTGAGCACAGAAGTCCAATAACAAAACACCACTCAGGTTCAGATCGGGGGGCCATTCCTCCCATTTACGCCCCTCCACGTCTCACTGTCGCTGCCAATGTGAGTGTTGAAGTCCCGCAGCAGAACAAGGGAGTCCCCAGAAGGAGCACTCTCCAGCACCCCCTCTAAGGACTCCAAAATGAGTGGATACTCTGAGCTGCCGTTTGGGCCACAGGCACAAACAACAGTAAGGATCCATCCCCCCATCCGAAGGCGGAGGGAGGCTTCCCTCTCGTCCACCAGGGCTAAACTCCAGCATACATGCACTGAGCCAGGGGGCAATAAGTTTTGCCGCCCCTGCCTGGCGCCTCTCAACAGTGGCAACTCCAGAGTGGAAGAAAGTCCAACCCCTCTCGAGAAGACTGGTTCCGGAGCCCACGCTATATCATACACGCAAACCCCTCCACCACAATAAGGTGGTAGCTCAGGGAGGGGATGCTAAGATCTAGGAGTACTATATTTATTTCATTTTTTTTTTTAAAGTTTTCTTACACCCTTTAAAATCAAAAAGGAAACCCTCCGAGAAGCCTTTGCGACCCCTATTTGGGGTTGAGACCCCTAGGTCGGTAACCAATTAACTTAAACATGCAAACATGCAGGAGATTAACCCTTTGAAACCTGGGGTGACATCATTTTTCCTGTGCTGCTTTCAGATGCCTTTCACAAGAATTGAATACTTTGAACCCTCAGCAAATTGGTGCTATTTCTTAAAAAAATAGTAGCAAATTATTTCACAAAAGCAAGGGAAAATGTCTGCGTAAAACAGAAAAAATAGTTAGGGAAAAAACTGTATTTATGGTGATCATAATTGCATTTTTTAATTAAGTTCAAAAAAGTTTTTGAAGGATATCGGTGTGTGTGAGCTGGGTACAAAGATGCAAAGTGCATCTAATGTCCCCTTTTAAATGATTCCTCACGTTCTGTTGGTCTTTGTGTGTACGTGTATGTGTGTGTGAATGGCTTTTTATGTGGTTTCTTTTTCCCCTCTATAGTGCCATCTCCAACCAGCTGCTGTCATGCCGCAGGTACATCCATCGTTTCTTATAAGTTAACTGCAGGCTACAGTACATTAAATAAAAAAACACACAGAATAATTTAATCACATTAAGTCTACCTGCCCTGCAACTCACTTTTAGTAAAGAGGATCTTTTAGATCAGAATAGGCTACAGGGTTCCTGTGGCTCCTTAAAAAGTCTTAAAAGGCACTGAATTCATAAATCTCAAAATAAGGCCTTAACTGGTATTAAATGGACTTAAATGCATCTTTAAAAAGTCTTAAAAATGTTCAGACATGAGAAATAGCATTTTAGGAATATATATATATATATTTAACATTGTGTGATTGGTAACACATGTATTTTGTTATATAATTTCATAAATTCCTCTTCCTAAACTTGTCATGATGGGAATCCAAGCAGTGTAATCTCACATGCAGAATGACAAAACACAATTTGCAAAGAAAACCGTCGAGAAATGCCAGAAATTTCCCACCTCTGTTTCTGTTGCTTCCAAATAGATACCTTTGTGGTAATATAATCGCCTATGTTTATTTTCTTTTATGTGCTCCACTCAAAGGGTTCTTCTGGTCAACATGTGATGTAGATAATCCAACTTTTTACCTGGACAAAACCAAAAAACACATCAAGTTTTATATGACAATAAACATTAGAGCAAAATAAAAATGTTAGTCCAACACTTCCTTCCAAGTGGCATTAAGAAAGTCTTAAAATCAAACTAGACTTAAGCTCCAGAACCCTGGAATATCTTGTCAGTTTCTTTCTCCGTCACAAAATTTCTCTCCAGTGAAAGTGGAAAATAGATATTTGATTTCTTTCCTTAGCTGATATCTGCTGACCAGCCTGCAGCTCACCTGAGTCCTCCTGACATATCCACCAGTTTCCCACAGTCAGTGTCCAGTGCTCCTCCCCCACTCCTGCCCCTGCAGATCAGCACACAGGTGCGTTGTGGTAGCGTTAGAAACATGTCACATCGAGGTAGAGAATTTGGTAGAAACATCCTACAAATTAGGGATGTCCCAATTGGATCGGAAGGATCAGTGCCCGATCAAAGTATTCTTTAATTGATTGGGATTGAATATTTTGAGCATGCGCCCCGTACGATCCTTTGTTTATGTCCGCGGTCACACAGATGTCGAAAACAGAGGGAACGATTTGTGGCAGATATTCAGGTTTCATTGTAATGCTGCTACTCCAACAAGTACATTCAGATTTTTTTTTCAACTTCAGCTTAACTGAATTTTTTGTTGTTCATTTTTAGTGAACTAGTTTTACTTTAATGATGTAATAAGCGAAACTATGACCGATTTTTATTTTTGTTGTGACTGGGCATGTTAAAGCTGAGCTTTAACATTACTTTGACGTAGAATTGTGATTATGTTACTCATTTGTAGTTGTTCCATTCTTTTGTTACAATGATTCACTAAGTGGATTTTAAGCAGTTTCTGAAGGCACACTTCAGAATCACTAAGTGGGATTGTGATAAGAGCCATATAAAAATATTTTCAGTTTGTTTTCTGTTATTTTTTAAAAATAAAATTTAAAAAACCTTTAGGAACTGTTTGAATGCTGCCATTTTTTCATGTACTGCATTTCAGAGATATTAAACTGTCAAGCAACACTGGATTAATTGTAATAACTTAAATTTAACTTAATAGTATTTGAGGTGTGCACTGGGCAGCTGTATTATCCAGGTAAATACAAGTATCTGTATCGGCAGATACTCAATATCAAATGACTCGGATCTGGATCGGGGCAAAGTAACTTTAGCGGGACACCTTTAATTTCAAATGCTAGCACAGGTTTCAGGGTTCATACATAAAGGGCCTGTGTGAATGTTATTTCTATCGACTGGTTGTCTTTGTTCATTTGATATCATTTTCCCTTCTTTCCCAGTTTCCCTCACCACATCCTCAAACAGGGGGCCTCAAGCCCTCTACCTTCCCCCCAGCTCCTCTGCCATGTGCCTACAGCAGCAGTGGCTCCCACTTCTCACCTTTACCCCACCACGCCTCCCTTCCTCTCACCCCTCATGCTGCCTTACCCTCTGTACCCACTCTCGGCACCCCTCAGACCCCTCTGTCCACACCTCAACACGTGCCCAGTGTGGCACTCCCCGTTCCCCTTCTTGCCATGTCCCCTGCAGTGCCCCCGCAGCAGGGCGGCCCTCTCACATCACAGATGAACCTTGGTAGCTTCCATACCACCCATCCCTTACCTCTCTCCCAGGTACAACCCACCCCATACCCCGCCCCCTACCCTGAGCAGGAACTGGCTCAGCCGCCTGTCCAGGTGAATATTTAGCTCAGTTCTCACTGTTGGGTTATGGAAAATCTATTATACCAAAGCCTTGGGCACACTGACTGTGTGAGCAGCATGTGACGGCAACCTCGCTGAACTGCTGCTGCATGCATGCTCGTGGTGTTCACACTGACAGCACTGTTGCTGTGACACTGCTGCAGAGCTGCCGGCATGCAGTACCTAGTGCTGTGCCTGACTCAGAATTATGCCAGTCGAATCGGACTTTGCAGTTCAATACGAAAATCCCATAATTCGTTTTGTTTTCCATATAAAGTTTTAAAGTTTGAATATTGTGAGCAGCGGTTTTACAGCAGCATTCATGTCAGTATAGTAAACAAGCTACCGGCACTATCATCAGGTCGGGCATGCGGAACAACATTTTTTGCTGACACATAATATTAACAAAAGTCAGAGACTGTATCATATTAACTTGCTGTGATATGTAAATTCACCACCTCTTCACCGTATGTTGCGGTCTCTCTCTCTCTTTTAGCGTGAAAGCCAAGAGCAAAATCTGGGGACCAAAACATCCCAAAAAGTATACAGCACAGGAAAAAAACAACTGCTTGACCTGAAGTAATTTCAGTTGACTGAGGGTCTGTGACTGCTGTTTCAAGCCTCTATCTTTCAAGGGGCAGCACTAGTCTTTTATGAAGCCCTGCAAGGCACTACATTGTCAACGACATTGTCCTGAAAATATTTCACAGTAAAAAGCCTTCTGTTATCAACTGATGGGGTTCTATCACCAGAAACATTGACAAAGTGCTTTTATTTTGAAACAGGAAAGGTTGAGTACAACAGATTTAAATGTATTTCTTTATGTCTCTGATGCGTACAGACATTAAAACTGTGGAGAAAGGAGGTATAAAAAATAATAATAATACTCATAATACTACTACTACTTTTTTTTTTTTTTTTTTTTTTTTTTTATCCAACTTTCACAGAAATGAATGGCCGCTTACGAGGGCCTTCACACCCCCATGTATGTTGGTGTACTGGTGAACTAAAGTGGCCATTCATTTCTGTGAAAGTTGGATAATGCACGCAGAGATTTTGGACCCTAGAGTGAGATATTTTACATGATGTAGTACTTCCAGCTACCATTCGATGGCACTGGAGGGCACATAAATACCACGTCATCTTGGCGTACATCATTTGTAGATCAAACAATGAAAAGTTCATGTAAATTAATTAATTAATTAACATTTAAACAAAAAAACTATTTGGAATACTGAGTTTGAACCTTGTCCAGGGCAGGAAAGTTTTTTAAAACACTTATTCATAAACGATGAAATTGCAAGTTCAAGTTCAACGGAATGTCAAAACAGTGTCTGGAGGTTTAGCTCAGTGGGTAAATCAGGTGGTTAATGTTCTTGCAGTTACTGGTTCAAGTCTTGTCTGCAGACAGGTGACACTTGACTTTTATGGCATAAATAAAATATTATATCTGCTGATATATGTCTACTCTGTTGATATAAGTCATCAATGATGTACCTTGCAACAAACACTTAAAACAGTTCAAAAGCATACAACTGTCTCCTGAATTTTCCTACACTGAATACTGAATTTTCCTTGTCAAGAACTTAGTTCATTATTGGCCTGACTCGTATAGCAATCGAGTTTTCAACAGACGTCACTGCCAATACTGAGCTAAAGGTAACGTCGAAAACATCTGACATGTCAAGAGCTTTAGATCAGTGGGTAAATCAGGTGGTTAGTGTTCCTGAGGTTGCTGGTTCAAGTCTTAGTGGGACAGGTGACTTGACTTTCATGGCACAAATAATTTAAAATATCTGTCTGCTCTGCTGATATAAGTCACCGTTGACATACCTTGCAAAGAACACTTACAGTTAAAAAAACACACAATCGTCCCCTGAATTTTCGTATACTAAATACTGAATTGTCCCTGTCAAGAACTTAGTTGATTATCAGCCTGACACATAAAACAGTAATGTTTTCGACAGACGTCACTGCCGGTCCTTAGCTAAAGGGAACGTCGAAAACATGTGTAGTGTCTGGAGCTTTAGCTCAGTGGGTAAATCAGGCAGTTGGTGTCCACAAGGTTGCTGGTTCAAGGCTTCTCAGGGACAGCTGAATTTTGAAGACTTGGCTAAACCCAAAGCAAACATAGAGCTAAAGGGTAAACTGAATACATGAAGTTTGGTTGAGAGACAGGAAGGACAGTCAAGAGACAGGAAGTTGGGGGAAAGACAAGAAGTAAGGTTAAGAGACAGGATAGTCAGTCAAGTTACATGCAGTTGGATTGTGAGACAGGAGGGACACTCAAGAGACAGGAAGTTGAGGTAATAAAACAGGAAGCTGGGTTGAGAGACAGGAAGGTTAGTCAGTTTACAACAAGTGAAGTTGAGTGAAGGTAGAAGACAGAGGTAGAGGATGAAAGTGTAACTAAAATATCAGCGGATAAATCTGTCTGCTCAGGAGACAAGGAGACAATTGTGTCACAAACAAACAAATAAAATTCCATAAACTTGAATTTTAAAAAATGTCTGTACCCTCGAATGAATGAATCTCTGCTTGATATTTCTTTACCGATACTCCATGATTTTGATGGACGCATCTGCCAATATTGGTTTTACCTGTTTCGAGGCCACTTTACCTGATTTATCGGCCAAAACGTTATATTGCTATTTACGTGCCTTAATTTGTTCTGCAATATCACAATCAGTGTCTAAACTGTATGAATCTACAGTCAAATTATATTTTACGGCATAAATAAAATAAAATATCGGCTGATATCTGTCTGCTCTGCTGATATAAGGGTCATATGGTGTTGAAACACAAAATTCAGTATCGGCAGTGACGTCTGTCGAAACGTTACATTGCTATTTACGTGCCTTAATTTGTTCTGCAATATCACAATCAGTGTTTAAACTGTATGAATCTACAGTTCAAATGATATTTTATAGCATTAAAAAAAAATATCGGCTGATATCTGTCTGCTCTGCTGATACAAGGGTCATATGGTGTTGAAACACAAGTTCATTATCGGCAGTATTCAGTATATGAAAATTCAGGAGACAAGGAGACTGTTCGTTGTGGACCTCCATTGTTTTAGGACTGTGCCCTGTCGTTCAAGACCTAAGGGATGGATCATCCCTTTCTGTAGTCTTTCCAGAATCGTGCTAGGCTGTGTCATGCTAGGTTCCTGCCTTACTACTATGCCACTTTCTGGACTTTCGTAACTTTTCTATTCCAGTCCCTTACTCTCTACTCTCTGATCCTTTCATACTTCTATTTTCACCTCTTATACTCTCATCCTCTACCTCCATCCTCTACCTTCAATCAACTTCCTGTCTCTCAACTGAACTTGTTGTAACTTGACTAACCTTGTCTTTCAACCCAACTTCCTGTTTCACACCTCAACTTCCTGTCTCTTGAGTGTCCCTCCTAACTCACAACCCAACTGCATGTAACTTGACTGACTTTCCTGTCTTTTTACCTTACTTCTTGTCTTTTCCCAACTTCCTGTCTCTCAACCCCACTTCATGTATTCAACGTTCCCTTTAGCTCTATGCTTGCTTTGGGTTCAGCTCAGTCTTCAAAATTTGCTTGTCCCAGTAAGACTTGAACCACCAACCTCAGGCACACAAACCCCATGATTTACCCACTGAGCTAAAGCTCCAGACACTTCACATTGTTAGGGAAAATTCAGTATTCAGTATGTGAAAATTCAGGAGACAATTGTGTGTTTTTGAACTGTTTAAATGTTTGTTGTAAGGTACGTCATCGATGACTTATATCAGCAGAGCAGACAGATATATCAGCTCATTTTTTATTTTACTTATTCCATAAAAATCAAATGTTACCTGTCCCAAATAGGACATGAACTAGCACCCTTAGGTACACTAACCACCTGATTTACCCACTACGCTAAACCTCCAGACACTTCACTTCGTTTCGACGTTCCCTTTAGCTCAGTATTGGCAGTGATGTCTGTTGAAAACTCAGTTGATTACCAAACTCACTCATATCAGTTAAGTTTTTGACAGGGAAAATTGGCCATTCAGTATATGAAAATTCAGGAGACAAGGAGACAATTGTGTGTCTTTTAAATGTTTTAAGTGTTCTCTATTAGAGCAGAGCAGAAAGATATATCAGCCAATATGTTATTTTATTTTATTTATGCCATGAAAGTCAAACATCACTGGTCCCAGATAAGACTTGAACCAGCAACCTCAGGAACACTAACCACCTCATTTACCCACTGACCTAAACCTCCAGACACTTTTTCATGTTTCTGTCGTTCTGTTGAGCTTAAACTTGCAATCTCATGGTTTATGAGTAAGTGTTTGGACAGACGGGCCAATGCATCTGAGACTTCACCTGTCTTTTACCTTGAATATAGCTCTTTGCTTTGGATAACTGACTTTAAATTTCACCTGCCCTGGATAAGGATCAAAGTCTCAACCTCATGAATTCCAAACCTCAATTAAAGCTGCAAGTAGCAATGAAAGGGCCCTCGCACCCCACGTTAGTCGGGGTACTGGTGAACTTTAAAAAAAATTTTTAAATAAAATCGGCAAGCCTCTGTTTCTAGATGTGCCACAGCTGAGCAGCGCTGCTCAGGTTCTGTGCTGCCCATGCATGCAGTGTGTCCGGACGTAAGGTGGCAGTGGGTCTTAATTTTAGTTATAATGCATGCATGGCATGTGTTTGGAGATTTAGAGGTGAAAAAATATTTGTGTTAACTGATTAACAATTACCTACATATGCTTTTTATTCCAGGCACAGATGACTGCACCGCAGGGTAATCTGGGAGATTTTCCCCTTTTGGCTCCGGCCCATCCTGTTGTCCCTGCTGTTCAGACTCCTCTCTGGGGAAGTGGAGTTGATGCAGAAACCTCTGCAGCTGGCCAAGACTTAACTGGAGCTCCTATAGTCCCAGCTCAAGCCTCCATCTCAGCTCCAGCCCAAGTTGAAACTCAAGCCCCAGCACAAACCCCAGCTGTGCTCCCAGCACAAAACCAACCACCAATCCCGGTATCAGCTCAAGCTGCAGTCATGCCTCAAACTCCAGCTTCGACCCAAGTTCCAACAGCAGTGCAACCCATAGCCTCAGCCCCAGTTCAAGCACCGGTCTCTGCACCAGGTCTCGCTTTTGAATCACCAAAAGGCTCATCGACAAGCTCAGATACATCCTCTGCAACTGGTAAACCCAAACTCTCAGTCCCAAATTTAGGTTCTGCCTCAGTATCTGTCACGCTGCCAGCCCCAGCTCCTGTCGCATCTCCGGCTCTGCAGCCTGCTGGCATCCAGACAGCAGCCTCAGTGTCTGAGGGTGCCAGCCTGCCCACAACTCAGCAAAACCTCCAGTCAACATCTGCATCCAGCACCCTTCAACAAGAGCCCTGTGTGGAGGTAAAATTTGTACAGTTTTAAGAGGAATACTGATCCATGAGCATATGCATAACCTAAAAACTTTATTTTTGCTGGATAAAAATTCTCCCTGTCAAATCACATTCACATCAGTTTAATAGCTCCATCCCATCTTGACAGCAGCTTATTCATTAAAGGTTAAAATAACCCTCAAGGTCAACGCTGGGAACACACCGTTACATCACTGCTGGTGCGATATACAGGGTTACCACAGTCATGGAAAACCTGGAAAAGTTGGTAAATTTGACAATCACATTTTCCAGGCCTTGAAAAGTCATGGAACTAGTAAAAAAATCATCGAAAGTTTTGAAAAAGTCATGGAAAAGTGTTGTGTGTCACAAATTAAATTACATTAATGTAAAATAACGGTGAATTTTTTGTAGCTCACAATATAACGTAACTTTTATATGCATCAGTGTGTTACAACGTGTGTTAAAACATGGTTTATTTATTTATTTTTTATATGGGCTTTTTTCTTTTACTTCTTTTTAAAAATTTGGCGATTTTGTTTGGCGATATTTTTGGCAATTTTTATAGAAAACTTAAAAATTTGGTGCAATTTTTTTTCCATAAATATTTGAAAGGCATGTTTTCTATAAAAAAAGAAATCTCCAAAATGACACCGTTTATCATAGCCAGAAATTGTTAAAAACATAAATTATTTCTGAATTTTCAATTTTCCAACAGTCCGTCATGTTGGGTTGCTGAAATAATTTTTTTCAAAGAGTTTGAATGTTTCTTATGTATAAAAATGCTGTGTGGGTATAGGAAAAAAAATAGGTCATTGAAAAGTCCTGAAAAAGTTTTGAAATTTTGTCCATGACAATGTGTGGGAAACCTGTATTTAGTCTTGCAATAATTCATCCTTGTATAAAATAAAACCTTTACCAAGTTATCCTAACCGCTTTTCCCCTGTTTTCTGTCCTCAGGATGTGCTTCAGGACAAACCTGTAGCTTTACCCAGTTATACCTATGACAGGTGTGTGTAAAGTTTTTATTGTCTGTCACATCTTTACAAATTATCTTATGACATAACTGTGTGGGGAAAATGTATCACTAACGAGCGTTTTCAATTTTTCTTTTATAGTATCAACTCTGATGTGGCGTCTGGTAAGGAGACAAGTGATGGCTATGACAGCTTGGCTAGTGGAGGGAAGGGGGACGGAAAACCCAGGAAACACCACCGCAAGTCTGCCCGCACACGCTCCCGACAAGAAAAGACCAGTAAACCCAAACTGAGCATGCTGAATGTGAGTCACGGTGTCATTAGTGACAGTTTGAAGTTAAAATTACTCAAAGTTTGTTTGATTGTAAAGTGTAACTGTTGTTCGCTCAGGTTTGCAACACCGGAGATAAAATGGTCGAATGCCAGCTGGAGACTCACAACCACAAAATGGTGACATTTAAATTTGACCTGGACGGAGACGCTCCAGAGGAAATTGCCACTTACATGGTGAGCTGAATCTTTTACAGTTTGCAGTTTCATGTCATCTATTGGTGATATTCATCACGTCGTTTAAAATGTTTAAACCTGTATGTCTGCAGGTAGAGAATGGGTTTATCCTCCTGTTAGAGAAGGAGATCTTCATTGACCAGCTAAAGGACATTGTGGACAAAGCTGAAGACATGCTGAATGAAGACATGGAGGGGGAGAGGGCCTCCACGCTGAGCTGTAGTCCTGAACAAGGCCAGATTTCTGAGGGGCTGGTGGGAGAGGTAAGAGGGGGAGATCTGAGTCAGTGCAGATACATTACACGTGCTGATACATAGATTGTGCTTTAGTCTTACTCTTTTAACCTGTAAGGCCGTACATGGACTTGCACCTCCTCACTTATCTGAGCTACTTAGACTACGCACGCCCTCTTTGATCTCTTAATGCTGGTTTCCATGTCAATCCTTCAGTCAACAAAAAAATGAGTTTGCTTTAAAGCATTTGTCTGCTATGCCCCTCATCTCCAGATAAGCTCGCATGTCAAAGACGCCGGTTCCGTTAAAATCCTTAATTCAAGACCCTTCTGTTATACACTTAATTATAGCCTACTCTTGGATTTTGAATTTAGTTGTTTCAATCACCTCTTAAACCATGTGGGGTGTTTTAATTTTTATTATTCATCTATTCATTCAAACATCCCCATTAACATTGATGTTTTTAATCTGGTTGCTTTATTTTAATTTTTACTGATTATGATATTCAAAAATCATATTCAAAAAATCCCTTTTAAATTATTTTTTAAATTATTTTCTATATTAATAATATAATATAATATAATCTATATAATATTAATTAATATTTTATTTTTTACTATTCTATTTGTCTGCTGTACGTTTTATTTTATTTTGAAGTGTTTTGGCATCAACACAAGCCCAATGAAGATACTAAACTTTACTAAACTTCAATTGTGTAGGATTTAGTGGCACAAAGCCGTGAAGTTTAAGAACTGAAACTGCCTCCATGAACCAAGGGGAGCTATGGTGGCCAACAGGAAAATGCAAAATTGCAAATGGCCCTATTTTGTCAGTTCTGGGCTACCTTTTAAACAACACTGGTGACTCTGTGGACAAGGATCCACTCCACATGTAGATGTAAATGGCTCATTCTATGATAACCAAAACACAAGAATTCTAATTTTCAGGTTAGAATCTAATTAAAATGTAGTTAAAATTACATTATATAAAATGTCATCAAATAGATGCCTCTAAATCCTACATAGAAGACCTTTAAATAAAAGTGACTGATTGACTGCTATATTTAGACATTGACAGAGACTTAGCTCACACCTTTCTATCGCTCTGCAGAGTCAGCAGCCTGGAGCTCCTCAGCCTGTCTATCAGCAGAATGGTAAAACAATGATCTCTTTCAAAATGTATTCATCCGCAGCGAGCATGCCTCTTTTTTTTGCAAATGTCACATTCGCTTGTTAGAAAACGTGCGGTAATTGTTTTAACTCTTGGGTTGCAGTTCTTCACACAGGAAAGAGATGGTTCATAATCTGCCCCGTAGAGGAGACGCCCACATCCAGCCAGGAGACCCCGTCTGACGGTACAGCGACACAGTCTCCTGGGAGCTCAGCCACCACCCAGCCTGCTGACAGCGGCACCGCACGGCCGCCCACATCCAGAGGTGACTTTGTTTCCACAGAGCAATTTCAGCACAAAATCTGACAGCATCATGGAACAATAGCACTACTCTGTGGCAGCTGAGTGAAACACAACCTACAACTCTTGTGTGCAATGATAAAAGTTAACCCTTTGATACCTGAGCAAATTGGCTTGATATCTTTCAATAACATGGGAGAAGACAAGTAAGAAAAGAAGAAAAGACCCAAACATTTGCAAGAAATTAGTAAAAATTACAAGAAAGTTTGTAAAAAAAATAAAATAAAATAAAATAAAATAAAATAAAATAATAAAAAAAGTAAACAAAAAAAAATCAAATTTGTAATTATGATAATTATTGCCTTCATCATTGGCTCCCATGTGTTTGAAAGAAATTGCACTAGCTTGCTCAGGTTTCAAAGGTTTAAATACCTGTGACAGGCATCTGACAGCAGCACAAGACAAGTGATGTGTTTCCAGGTTTCAAAAGATTAAAAATAATTCTGGAGATTTTTAAATGTATTTCTCTCATCTTTATCTTTTCCTCCTGCAGAGGAGGGGTCATCCTCCACAATGTCTGGCGGAAGTGGAGGCTTCACCTATGATGTGTATGGATTCTGTAGCCCTCCGATAATGTCCAACACAGACCCTCTCCTCTTGGCTACTCTGTCCCCGCCTGTGTCTGCTCCTCCGACCCTTCAGTCAGTGGCATCGGTGGAGCCTGCGGGCAGCACGGTGCAGCCCAGTGTGCATCAGGCACAGCCAGCCAGAGCTCAAACTTTGCCCCCATCATCCCCACATACGTCTTTCCCAGTGGATGAGTCACGGGGATCCCCTTTAGGATCCATCTCCCCAATCGATGTGGCTCAGCAGATGTCCGATATGACATGCCCCGTGTCCATGGCTGAGGAGGTGCCCTGCTGCCCTCTGGTCATGCCTCTGTCTCTGGATGTGAGCGGTTTACAGAGCGGCCCTCCTCTCACTCCTCTTCCACTCCAGGAGCCAGGCTCAGCCAAAGAGCCGCTGTCCGTCTCCTACACTTCAACAGCACGCAGCGAGCACCCACAGCAGCCTGTGGTGCTGCACCAGCCTTTTTCCAGTGTGGGAGGGACAAAAGTGTCATCACTACCCCAGAGCCCGGCGCCGTCACAGCACGGCGCGGGGCCCGGTGAGTCAGACAGTGAAGGACGGCTGGGCCGGGGGGGCTTTGTGGACAGCACCATAAAAACACTGGATGAGAAACTGAGGAACTTGCTCTACCAGGAGTATGCTCCCATGTATCCATCAGGCAGCGCTGCAGAGACGCCAGGCTCCGGCACAGAGTACATCCAGTCTCCTCCTGGTCCAGACAGCGCCACAGGGGGGTCAGGAAACAGCACGCCAGGGCCAATGGGGGAGGGACGTTACAGGGCTGGAGAACAGCTGGTAAGTACAATCATTAGCAACTAAAATCACTTAAATAAATGACAGACGCAGTAAGCTATATTCACAGCTGAAATTGAAAGTTGCTGACTTAAAAACGGTGATTTAACTCTTCACCAAAATAATTATACCACAAGGTCCATTTAGTATTAATCTGCTGCTGGCAGAAGATTGACTGATATGGTCAAGAGCTACAGAACAACTAAATGGACTGTGTGGTTTGATTATTTAGTGTGTATTTGTCTATTTATTAAAAATTGTATGACGTATTTATTTTTTAGAAAACTAGGCGTGCTATATTTTTGTTTTTATAGATTTTTGTTTCAGTTTGGGAGTGGCAGAATGAACATATTTTGGCCTACACTGAAACTTTTAATTAAGATGTACTTTTTGCATAAAGTGAAGGCTAATTAAATACTATATTTAATAATATCTTGCCAGTAAATAAAATTTATCTCAAAAACTACAGCAAAAAAAGATACATAATTTATAGATAAAAAAAAAAGTTTTCTGACATTTTTTTCATATATTGCCAATTAAGGCTGGTTTTAAATATTGTGGTTGATATCTTGCCAGATAAATTCGAAATAGGGCTGGCAAGATATCAGACTCCTACTAAATGAGTATCATGGCCAAAGGAGTTCACAATAATGATATTATCTCGACAGCTACAGGAAATTTTAAAAAATTAATAACAATGATCTGTCAAATTAGTCTTAAATGTTGGCAGTTGTGTCTTGAGTGCTTCCTCCCTGGATTATGAAAAAAGTCTCAAAATGGACAGGGCTGGGAAGGTGGCTAAGAAACACCCAGTCACCCAACCGTGCTGCCTCTCAATCCACAGCACCCCCCTGCTCCCAGGGGATGCAGTTAGTGATGAAAGCAGGCTCCTGCTACCAGGATCAGCCAGTAGCAAAATTCAATTTAGATAGTCAGGTTTCAACCTTTAGAGGATAGTCACTATGCATTTTTATCTACAATATGTAGAACTTTAATACTCTGCACTCAAACAGATTGCCCAAGGCCAACCTGGAAGCTAACATTACCGTGGTTCCCTCGTCAACAAGCCTGTGGGATTTTTCCATTGGATTTTAGATCAGTGCAGGAAAAACCCTCTGTGGTGAACAAATGTTTATGAAACTTGTTTTGTTTAGTGAGTTAATGAACGCCACTTTCAAGATTTTTGAAGCCTAAATGTAATCGCCAGAAATAAAAAGCTATTGCTAGACTGAAACAAACGACACTACAGTCACGTTGACACTCTGAATGACATAAAGCCGTCTTTGGCGCAGTTTGGCATAATGATGCTGTAGTCTCATTTAGCCACTTGTTAGTAACTGCCTTTTTCAGCTCTCTTCAGCTTGTGGTAACCACAGATCTAATTTCAGGCGTCAAACCAAAAACCAATTCAAAAAACATGAACTTTGAGACCAGGGAACCAAAGGTGCTGAAATGCTAATGGATTTATGAGTTTTAGGCTTCATTACTGGGGTTCTCTGCATCAAGAGTTGGAACCTGAATCAATCAACAACACTAGTTAATACCCATACATGTTGCTTTCAACTGAAAAAAGTGTTTTGGGGTTAAGGTACTCTTCAACAGTTAAACAATAGGAGAATTTTAAATGGTTTGTATTGTTTGTTTGTAATGCCTCTGTTTTTCTAATCTCTCATCATGTCACTTCTATCAGCCTCAAATCCCAGAGAGAATGGACAGTTTGAGCACACTGAGTGACTCAGCTGTTTGTGGTACGTGCAGCAGACACTCATCAGTCTAATAAGACTGGCATCATTAACTTTGACCTACACTTAAGTGTTACTATTTGTTGAGTGCTGCAGTGTCACAGTGTTGTGTACATTTTTGCAGCTTCCCTGTCAAGAAGACACGTTCCTAACTCTGCTTCCTGCTCTGGAACAAGAGGCAGATTTAAGGTACGAGAGGGAGATTTTCCTCACATTAAAGTTCAAAGCAGTATTGTCTTTCAGACTAGCTCAGCTGCAATAGCGGTTCAGCATTATGCGATGCCCTGTGTTTGTTCTTTGTTTTTGGCAGATAATCTCTGTTCCTCCTGAAGTGGCCAACAGACGAGATGTGAAGCAGAGGAGCTGGAGCAGCGCTGCCTCACCGGCACATCCCACAGGATACACAGAGGACCACGTCCATGCTGAGACTATGACCGCCTCCACCACAATTGGTCGTTTCTCTGTAGTTAGCACGGAAGACGAAATTACACAGAGGACACGTTGCAGCCGCTACTCCGCCCCGCCTGATTTCTACCTGGACACACCTCCGTCCATGGCCAAGCGGGGCTCCCTGCCTCGTGCCATGACCTCGAACTCTGTCGCTGTGGACGTCACGGTTCATGCTCGTTTTCTTTCCTCGGACTCAGGGGCTGAGAGCAGCCCTGCCAAGCTGACTCCTGCCACCCCGTCTCAACATACTCGCTCTGAGCGCAGAGGAAGTGACCTCATGAAGAGGGCAGTGGCCTTCCTCCGTCGATCAGGGCGCAGCAGCAGCGTGCAGAGCTCTGACTCACCAAGTAGGCACGGAGGGGTGCACGGCTCAGCGTATGCCAGCAGCGATAATGACTCGGAGATGGAGGACTCGGACATGAAGAGGGAACTACAAAGACTCAGGGAGAAGTAAGTACAGCCAGTAGTTTACTTAAGCTGCGTTTCCATCAATGGTCAGAATAGTTCCTGTGGAACCAAAAGTAACACCTACGAATAGGTACATAGACCCTAGATCTGTGTAGAGTTTCCACCGCAGACAGTACATGCGTGCAGGGTTATTATCACCCACTGCTCCGCCCAGCAACACTCGCTGTATTTCCTTGTTCACCGGTGATACAGAGTGAAGTCAACACCCTGTTTATCGTGTGGGCTGGGTTAGGGTTGAGTCTCTCTTAATTGGATTTTTAAAAATAGCAGATTTGCACCTAGACTCCTTGTCAGGCAAGAGCAGGGGTTTATTGTGCCTGAGCGTACTGAAAGTAGCTCCAACAGTCTGACACGTTTTTTTTCTCCAAGTAAATGCAGGTCACATAATCTGGTCACAATTAATATACATTTTTAAACGCTTGAGGATCCACTCATTACTAAAAGTGTATGTCATCCAAGAGAGACAATTAAAACAGATGGAGTGGTCAAAGTTGTCATGTTGATATGCATGGTGTGTTGATGGAGTCAGTAAACGTAAACGTTCCACGTTACAAGTTGCCATCAGTCAGCCTCGTGAATGAATTATTTTATCTCAGTCTACAGTTGCTGCTAGATGCTGCAAAACATAATTGCGTTTTATAGTTATAGTTTACTAATGCATGAAAACCAACCACAACTCAGCCCTGAGCAGAGTGTTGATTCTCTACCGACCATTGAAGGGACTGCTGTGTTCCCAGCTTCACCTTTTTAGTACCGGATCTGTGTGCTAGGTACTTATGGCAGGGGGGTGACGAAAAATGGGGACGGTTCCAAAGGTACTAAAGGTACAAACCAAAACTTTTTACAATGAAAAGGCAAGAAAAATGCATAGCAAATTGAACTGAACCAAACCATCCTGCTGGTGGAAACGCACCATTTTTGTCTGTTTTAGTGTCTTTACATGACGTTTGTCATTTAGCTCATAAGTGACCAGAGTATTCCTGCCATCATCTCCTCAGACATCTGAGGGAGATCTCTGAGCTGCAGGCCCATCAGCGGGGGGAGGTGGAGCTGCTATATCGCCGGCTTGGCAAAGCCCCTCCTTCTGGCCTGGGTCTCTCACACGTTGCACCACATGCCGGCAGAAGGAAGAGGTCCAGCAAGCACAGACTGAAGCCTGGCAAACTTCTCAGCCCTCTGGTCCAACAGTTTAGAAATGTCACAACAAAAACCAGTGACTCCAGCAAATCCAGTGAGTATTTTTCAGAATCTCCAGGTTAAATATTTACAGCAGGAGTAGACCATTCTGACCTGATGCTTGTGTGTCCAGGTGCTGCTGCAGGTACAGGTGAGCCCACAGTGAGTTTAAATGGCTCTCCAGCAAAAGGGTCTTTCCCTACTCACAGCAGGGCGCGCTCATGCACCAGCCACCTTCCCAGCTCAACCGCAGAGCCTGTGCAGACTCAGCAGCCGTGTTCCCTAAAGGGCTCTTTGTCCTCTGATAATATTTATGCTGGACTACACGGAGACGGCACCGGCACACGAGCTCCACCCGGACAAGGTGACCACCAGCAACACATCAGAACATCTTAGCTGACCAGCCTTTCCACTAATACTCGACTACAGTATTACTAACAAACACATGTATGTGGTGTTTAATTTAACAAGGTATTTTAATGTGTGCTCCTCTTAACCTGCTGTCTTCTTCCCTCTTTGGTTATACTCCTCTACAGGCTGGTCTAATTACCCTCAAACATCTGAGAGAGTGACCTATAAATCGAGTAGCAAGCCACGAGCTAGATTTCTCAGTGGGCCTGTGTCTTTGTCTATCTGTTTGTATCTCTTCTCTTCCCGCTTAGCTTCATTTTTTTCATTTTCCATTTTTATTATTACTATCTATTTCTCAACGTCAAGCTCACTGATATCTTTTTTTCTGTCTTTGCCAAATATTCTGCAACACCGCTGGGTTTTTCTTTCGCTTCGCCACGTCCTTATCACTTACCTTTACCTTTTTGCCTGCACAGAAATATATTGCTTATTCAAACCTCTGAAGTGTAAAATCTAATTAACCCTTTGAAGCCTGCGTGAATTGGCATGATTTCTTTCAAAAGTTTCCTTTGAAAAGAAGGCAATCAGCAACTTAAGAAGGATTAACCCAAAAATTACCTGAAAATCAGCACAAAAAAAATTAAAACATTTTTGAAAAAGTAAAATTAAAAAACAAGGAAAAAGTCTGGAGAAAACGTGCTTAAAAATAATAACAATTGTGTTCAATAATCTTAAATATATAGTTTGATAATTTTAAATATAATTTTTTTGGATTTTTTTTCCTAGCTTTTTAACTAATTCATTTTGGGGGGTTTTCAAAACAAAGTATCTGTTACAAACTAGGCACCACATTTATGTTTCCAAAACAAGAACAAAATAAATACTGGAAAAAAAAAATTCAAAATAATAAAAAAGTAAAAGCTACAAAAGATAATAATAACCAAGAGACTGTAAGAAAGACAACACTAACATAAGATGCGGTCACAAAGGTACACTTTGTACTGATTTGACAGAAGATAAACACATTTGGTTGGTTAATCAAGTATGTGATAAAACACTGCCATGCTTTAAAGAATCTGTAGATCCACGAATACCAAATCTAATCTACCCCTGATGGGGGGGGGGTCCTTCTTATTTTACAGGAATAATCTACATTATAACCGGTTGTTTGTTTGCGAGTTATCTCACCTTAAAATAGCACTAACGGCTGCAAAGGAGTTGGGTTCAATAGGCTTTCCATATATTTAAGAAATTTTCCCTTTGATTTTTCAAATATTTTTCTTGCAACTGTTGAGTTGCTCATTGCCTTTTTCCCGTGTTTTCAAAGGAAATCAATTTGCTCAAGGTTCACGGGGTTAAATACTTGTGAAAGGCATCTGTACACAGCAGTTTAAAAGTAATGCAGATCTTTTGATTGACTGTTTTATTATTATAATAAACACAACATTGAATTATACTCTTCATTTCTGTTAACTGGAGCAGTTATTGTGTTTTGAAGGCTTGAGGTTTGAATAATCAAGGTTCATTTTAATAGTAATGGACATTACTTCACATTTTAAGTGTCTCCTATTGATGCTTGTGCTATTTATTCACCATATTTATTCACCACAACATACACATTTTTGGAACTTTTCTACCATGCATTACTAGGCAATGGACTTCTGCATGCCATATGCACCGCAATCCGCTATAACTTTGATAATCTCAATCTCATCTTTTTTAACCTTTGTATCTCTCTAATGCGCCAACACTGCACTTTGATGTGGCTCTCACCTGGACAACATGCATGATTTTGCTAATAAATGGACTGTCCTGTTTCAGGGAATTGATTGCTTTGTTTGCTGGTTTGGTTTTAGTTTGGTTCCTTGTTGTGTAGCAGTGTCCAGCCGCTTTGTTTTGCACTGCATCCTGTAACTTAACATTATTACCAGCTGATGGTGATGAAAATTTGTATAAAGTCTTTTTTGTGTTATAGGGTCAACACTGAAGCGCCTGTGTCTGGGTAAAGGGAGTGGCAGCAGTACGTAGAATTACAGCATCCCAGTTCTAAATAATTCAGTCATGTTAGTTTAAAGCAATCTAATCAGCTCAATAAACATGATCTCGTGATATGTGTGTCTCCTAAGGGTCTGGAGCCGGGCCAGGGGCTTTCAATCAATCACAGCAGCCACCTCCTGGTGCCACACCTCCTCCTCATCAGCCAGTGATGGGACTGGCCCAAGCTCAGGCCAACAACAGCAACAACAAGACAGGCACATACAACAGCTCATCCATGAGTGCCAATGAAAACAACTTGCCTGAAGACCTGCAGCGTCTGATGGAGGACTGGGCCCAGGAGGTTCTTATCGTCACCCACAGGCCGCGCACTAACTCTCTGAGCATCAGTGGGCAGCACCTTTGGAATCAGGTTGTGCCTCAAACAGGTGGACAGCCAGCGAGTGCTTCAGATGTGAGTTTCATTCAAGTTATGTACCAGTTTGTGTTCAGCCAGTCCTGCAGTCATAAGACACAAAATCATTTAATCACAAAAAAAAACTATTTGAGAATTGGTTAGTTTTTGGTCGTTAAGTATGTAGGTAGGTAAGTACTTAGGTAAGTAGGTAGGTAAGTAGACAGGCAAGCAAGTAGGTACTTACTTTGGTTTTTTTTTGGTTTTTTTTTATACTTTATTGTGTCAATACAGTATACAACATTCCTGCAATACCCATCCTGTTATTTAAACAACTTGACACAATATTTCATTTTAGTTATCTTTCACCCACGTGATATGGTCAAGTACAACCTTTCATAACTTAAAATACAAATACCCCCAAAATAACCAAAATAAATGAATGAGGTACTTACTTTGAGTGTGAAAAGGTTAAAAAACCATGTACACCCAGACTATAAATACTGGGTAAGGGGAGGATGTGGAAGACAGAAAAGTGTGTTGTTACTTGGTTGATTAATTAGGTAGCTAGTTACTAATTACTTAGGTAAGTAGGTAGGTTTGTGGTTGGTTTGTAGTTACTTAGTTTAGTAAGTAGGTAGGTAGACAGGCAGGTCGGTAGGTAGGTAGAAACTTACTTAAAGTGTGAAAAGGTTAATAAACCACGCACACCCAGATGATAAATACTCTGTCAGTGGAGCACCTGGAAGACAGGCAAGTTTTGAGTATCTGACATGTTATGGGGTAGCAACTTTCCTACATAATTGACTGTATAAATGTAGTTAATCATTATTGTGAAGCTCAATATTTACCCATTCTCTACCCCTGTTAGGTATCATGGACAGCTCCAGGTCCAGAGGCCTGCCATCCTCCCCTGTCCTGGCCTGATAGCCCTGGGTCAACAGTGATGACCAGCCCCTCCACAAGGCCCCATTCCAGTAATCAGCTCCACTCTCCTGCTCCATTCAGGGCCTTGTCCTCTCCTCTTTCTGTAAGCCAGTGGCCTGGGCTGCTCTTCCCCCTTCCTTCAGGAGTCTTTGCCTTTCCTGCTGTGCCCTCAGCCCAGGATGCCCCCTGCCCCATTCCAGCTCCATCATATCAGCCGTCCGACCCCAAAGCCAGGACTCTCTAACCTGAGTAGCATTGTGTCTTCCAACTCCGTAACCAAAAAGAAATCTCATTATAGTTCTAGTCAATCTTATGTGCATATACTGTATATATTTAACCAGCATGTATTTAATCATGTGTACATACTCGTCTCCAGTCTTGAGTTTCATGTTATTTGTTTAATTTGCATCAACATACCTCATGTCCATATTATGGTACATAATCCTTGAGTGCAGTGTAATGGTAGTAGTACATTTAAAGATGTATAGTCAGTCCTATCAGGCTTAAAAGAGCAGATTTTTGTCATCGCTTCTAAAAGTACCTTACCAGTCATTGAATGTACATAATGTACTGTTCATTCATGGTACGTTTATATAAATAGTTTATGTTGCTCATATCACCTCTATATATAAGCTGCCGTGTGTATATATGAATTCTTGTTGGTCTGTACATAGCTCCCGTCTTTGTACAGTTAACATTAGATAATCCATTGGTCGGTGCTGCAGATATGTGTCTTATTGCAACACCTTATTAGCCACCATCATGTCGTCACTGTGAAGACTTGACATCCTGGTCACTAGGACCGGTTGCTTTACTCTGCTCTCTCAGTCCAAGGATAGGTTTCATTCATCATCGATGAAATGCTTCCAGCACAAGCGCTTGAAATATCCTTAAGAGATTTGAATGAACTTGAATTTTATCTTCAGGTGGAAAAACACCTGTGAGAGTGCCTTGAATTGCAGTTTCAGTTTTATGAAGAAAAGCATTTAGATTCAAAGGAGACACTAGATATTCTATATATGCTTTCACCTTCAAAGGTAAATTATGAGATTTGAATAATGAATGTGGATCGACACATATTTAATTTAGCAACGAAAATACAATTAAACACTATAATCGGGTCATGTTGCAGTTCATAAAATATCACAGATTGTAAGACAAAATCTTGGACACTGAAGTCATTTTCTTATGGGATTGCACCTGCACCACCGCCTGCATGAATACACTGATATTCTGAATGTGCACAGGTTGATGTGGTGAGATACGGGAGGACGTTATTCAGAGAAACTGGCATTGAAATCCTGCGACAAGGAGGGCTGACGGACTCAACAATCGAGTCAACATCATAATCATACCATACCTCTACTAATGCAGTCTGTAGCTTTACATATTGTTGCCTTTGTGGTTTTTAAGAGATTACTGTGTGGTTGGTTTGTTGTTTGATACACGTTGATGATATGATGATGTTAGAGGCACATGAAGAATGTGAATTATTGAGAAGCCACAACTGTTTGACATGTTATTTGTACAAAGCGTAGGTTTTCTAAATTACGTTAATTCAGTGCCGATCATTGAGATCATCTGGCTCATATTGCTAACTGTGTGTATTATGGCTGACTTAAATCAAAGATCTCCAACAAATATTACGCTATCATGCTATTAGTTGTTTCGATATTGCAGCCGCAAAAACAACACTTTCAGTACTCACATCTCTTGTGAAATCTTTATTAGCAAATTTCCCGCTGATGAATAGTTTGTTGAATACATCAAAGTTTTGACGTATTCTGGTTAAACAAAGCAGCTGCAAAAATCTTTGTAGTCAAGGAGTAAGTTGGGTGTAAAACCTCTTCCTAACAAACAGCGAGCGAACTCTGTCGGATGGAGTCTAAAAGAATTGTTCAGATATTCTACAAGTGATAATTTTCAGGGAGCTTATCGAGTCCTGATCGAACAACTTGACTTTACTCTGAAAATAGTTTGGAGGTGCACAAAGCTTCACAAAAATAGAGCCAGGACGCGCAGTTCTTACTTGTTCGCATCGCGTCCAGTTAGGAAGAGGTGTTCAGACAGGGTACAGGTCAAGCTCCAGAAATGCTGACACCTACATTTCCAACAATGCAACTCAGTTGCATTTTCAACATCATCAGGATTATTTATCAAATTTTGGAAAGCTCTTTCCAGAGCCACAGAGTACAGGATGTACTCCTTGTGATGAGTAAACTGAACTTTATGTATAGATTTAGAAGAGTGCTGCTTTAAAAAAAACTTCCATGTTTGCACAGTGTGTTAATAATCTGACTAAAATGGAAGGAGTCTCTGTCTGTCTTTCTGTCTGTCTGTCAATCTTCTCGATAACAGTTCATTGGATTAACTTCGCACTTGGCAAGTTGCTGAGGACCCAAGTGTGGGCTCTTGAAATCTACAGGGCATATCAGATACAAATACAAATACTGTGAAAGAGACATCTTTAAAAAAGTAGATACACTTTTTTGAACATAACAATGCCTGCGCAATGACACATTTCATTATCGAGATTTGATCCATAAGAAATCTAGAATTAAAAAATTTTATCCATGAATAAATTAGCAGAGTGCCAGAGGAAGTTGGCCCTCAGCTGCCATCAATCTCTTGTGTGCTTGCTGTACAGGCACCACAATACATAAGATGTGATCAACTTCATACTGTGGAAATCAAGCTGTATCAGCTTTATGCGCCACTGAGCAACTTTCATCAGTGAGAACAGTCACCCACCTCCAATAATGTAACCAGTTCTCTTAATATATCTATGTTATTAAGAGGCGATTCCAATTAACTGTTACACTGTTGAATGGCATGCTGGGTAGGATAGAGAAGGTATAATCCACCCTACTCTCCCTCTCAAGGCCAAGAGCCCTCCTTTGTTCTGAAGAATTGAATAAGCCTCAAAATTACAGCAAACAATTCAATTGGCCACTTCACAAGGACTGCAGCCAAATAAAATACTGACGCACATGATCCACTTTAATATTTAATAAGTAGCAAATGATTTGTTTGCATGTGAGGTGTGGCTCATTGAATTGTTTGATATCACATTTAACACATAAGTTACAGAAGAAGCTGCCATCTCCTTTTTTTGCTTTCGGCCATAAAAGGTAAAAACTAAATAAAGACAATAACTGTAACCAGCTGAGGGCAGTTAAGTTCAATTTAAACTTACTCTACTTACTCCCAAAAAAAGCATAAGTTTACCTTCAGGGCTTTCAGTCAGAAAGCCTTTTCTGGAAGAAATATATTAATTTGAATCCAAAATACTATCTTTTTCCTAAAACTTCAAGGCTTACTGTCTTAAAGCCCTGAAGGTAAACTTAAGAACAAGACCAACATTCAGCTCATAATAGCTGTCAAGGTGCACTCACAAAACAGTTGTGTGTTGCCAGTCACACAATATTAGATTTCTATTAGTTTCCTATCACGTTAATTAGCCTAGCTGCTAGCAGAGAGTAGCTTAACAATTTACATGTATTAGGCTATTTACACTTTTTATTACTCATAGTTGGTTTAAGTCACTACATCTCACGAAAGAACAGCCTGGTTGGATTTCCGCCTGCGTGCAAGTTTTTTCAGTCTAACATTGTAGAAACAGAGCAAGAAGTTAGCAGAGTGAGATGTCCGTCCATGTAAGTACGTCGTCTTTAATCCTCATAACGTCACTGTTTACATATTGCAGGTGCACTGTCATTTTACCTATATTCTGTCCGAAATCCAAAATGTTTTCAAACTGCTGACTTATTCTCGAGTAAACCGTGTTATCCTCATTGTCTGTCTCTTGGCTGCTTGCCATTATCTGCCTGCTGCTGTGACACAGACTTTCAAAACAAAGGATGATATGGGGATGATATGGATCAATATTTTTACTTCATTGATCATTGAATCGATACATTGACCAAGATCAATGGATTGTTACACCGGTACTTTTTGAATGAATGGTTTTCTTCCCGGAAAAAGCCTGGTCCCAAATAGCTAGCTGATAGCAAATGTCACGTACACTCTAGCATTGTTCTGGGTTGCAGCTTTGTCATGGCAGGTATATTGCTCAGGATGCAGGAACTGCAGTGCAGAGTGTGAAGTTGATCGAATGAGCGGTTCTCGAGCAAGCAGCAAGCAGCAATACCGGAGGCCAAGCAATCGGCCCATTCTGAACAGGCAGATTTCCACAGGCACTGCACTAGTTTGTCTTTAAAGCAGAAATTCTTCCATGATGACAAATAGATTATTTTTGTTTTTCCTGAGATCTCCTCTCTCGATGCAGCTATTTTCTTTGTGCTTCACATTCTGTATTTGATCTGTTTAATGCTTGCAATGAAAGCTGGGTATATGGCTACTTTTACCTGCTATATCACCTGTTTTCCTCTCCATCTCCTGACCTTGCCAGATCGGTACTTTCTCATAGAAGCTGTACATACTTGAAGACAGAAATAATAAATTCATTTTTGCTTGACACCATACAATGATAGTCACGTACTTATTTCTTTAAGAGTGCGTACTGAACATACAAAGCCAAACAGTCTCTGTGTATCTCTCTCATTTTACATTTTCAATCAAAAGTTTTATAAAAAGTTTTCACTGCAAGGCTGGAACCCAGATGTCAAAAGTAAATCTCAGACAAGCAGTTAAATTTCCAATAACTTTCTGCTTTTTCACCCAGTCATTTCTGTTGATTCCTGGCAGAAAAGTGGGGGGTGGGTGTTTTTTGTGCATGGGTGTGCAAGTGAGAAGGTTGTTCAAACAGGAGAGAGAAAGAGAAGTTTGCCCCTGAAAAACTGTGTACACAATAACTTGGTCACTGTCTGTTTGGGTTTAAAAGAGTTTCAGCTGCCTGACTGCCATCAGACAGCCACCCATCATGGAGAGAGCAGTGGTGCAAATCACCCTCTTTGGGCTGCTGCTGGCTTTGGTTACCTCACTGCCAAACAAGGTAAGATCACAAAACCTTAAAGACAGACAATCACACTGCAACAAAATTTAATCTATGAAATTTATCTATTTAGGTTAAGATAAAACTCCAGTAAACTGAATATTCTGGGGATGTTTTAGTTTCACTTAAGCAAAGCGGGGGTAAGAGGGGACGCATCACCCATCTTTATGTACAGTCTGTGCTGCAGTCTTAATATGATGACATCACAAATTTGAGTTTAAGCAATCAAGTTTTGGGGATTTTGGAAAGAGTTGTTCATGTTTACTAATATTTTTTGTCTGTCTTAAACCATAGGAACAATATATGAATTTGTATTAGTATTAGCAGTGTGCACGTAATTGTCATGTGAATTCAAAACACCACTAGTAAAGTATTCAGATCCTTTACTTTAGTAAAAGTACTAATAACACACTGTAAAAATATGCAAGTATCATGCAAGTATCATCAGCCAAATGTACTTCAAGTCTCAAAATGAGAAGTACTTACTGTGCAGTAAAATGGTTTTCGTCAGTGTTTCACATTTTATATGATGTTTCGGATTAATATTACTGCTGCATTGATGTGTATATTGTATAATATATGACGTCTATACATGTTTAAGGTTTTGCAAATTTTAACTCCTTTATTTACTGTTGGGTAGTTCTGGTCAATATATTAACATTATATTGATATTGTGATATAAGACTAGAAATCATGTTAGATTTTGGATATCGTTGTAAAGGCTGCTTTACAGTAATGTTTGTAATTTTCTGAACTTTCCAGACTGTCCTAGCTATTACTTAGTCATTATATCCACATTATTGATGATTACTGATAAAAATCTCGTGTAAATATTTTGTTAAAGCACCAATAGTCAACCCTACAATACTGTAATAATATTGTGATAGAAGGATTTGGTCGAAAATATCGTAACATTTGATTTTCTCCATATTGTCAAGCCTTACTGTTGAGTAGTTTTATCTATAGCAATGCAATTTTAAAAACATCTGTTTATAGCATGGTTGTCCTGCAAGAACCACATATCTCTTTAAAGTTTTCATGATGTCAAAAAAACAGTCCTGTTTTTAGCTTTGCAACAGTGCATTTTTCATCTGATGTAAAAGGGTTTGTTTAGTTAAAGAAGTAGGAGAATTTTCTGATGCATCATCCCTCAGTTGATCATGGACTTTCACATTCAAAACCAACAAAGTTGGAGACATGATTTTCACTGGACAGGAAGGGTATGAAGAATTGTACCTTGTAAAGTCACTAAAGCTCTTAGTCAAATGTAGTGGAGTAGAAAGTAAAATATTTGTTTCTGAGATGTAGTGGAATAGAAGTATAAAGATGCAGAAAAGGGGAATATTCAAATAAAGTTTTAAGTAAAATTTTTACTTAAGCACAGTGAATAAGAATAACCAGAATGGGGTGTTTCTGTATTTAGACCAATAAGATTTCACTAATGCCACCCACCAACGTTTAGTTTTTCACCATCATCTGATCTTTGGTCAGCTGGTCATCAGCCAGTGGGATCAACAAAGCTATTTATTTTATTGTGAAATGTGCCTCCCCCGCTATTTGTTCAGGATGACTGGGACATCTACAGCTTTCACATCAACTCCACAGCGAGCAGTCGTTATGCAACCACTGTCATCTCAAGCCGTGTGGCAAATCGTATGAACGAGTCAAAGGAAATAGAATTCCAAGTCCGCATTCCCAAGAACGCCTTCATCAGTAAATTCAGAATGTGTGTAAAGCAAAAATAAATATTTACAGGAATCTGCACTTAAATAATCATACAAATAAATCACGGAGTATGTTTAAAGACTTTTCCATAATGTTTTTTAGGTTTATAGATGGCCAAGTGTACGATGGCGTTGTGAAAGGTAAAGAGAAAGCTCAGGAGCAGTACACTGAGGCTGTGTCCCGTGGCCAAAGCGCTGGGATCGTCAGGTACAAGGAACAATGGATCAGTTCATCGCCAGGTCTTATTCAGATTGTTTTTGTGTCATATTTTGTAGAAGAGACGTGTGTGTCCTTCCGGAGAAGGGAGAAAATTTCTTACTTTTTTTCTTGCTTACTTCTGGTTACTTTAACAATGGCAGGTGTAACATCTTTCAAAATAAACAATCTGAAAAATTTAAAAAATCACTATTTAGTTGAACTACTCACATCTCATATCCGCAATAATGTCATAACCTGTGATAAGTCAGCATTGTTTCATTATAAGGAGTTACAGGTCAGAAGGGGAACCCCCTTTGCAGATAATTTTTTTGTTGCAGTTCTGTAGGGAGAACCCTCGAGGAATTTAAGACCTCTGTGAACGTGGCTGCTCACAAAAAGGTCACGTTTGAACTCACGTATGAGGAACTGCTGAAACGCAGGCTCGGCAAGTACGAGCTACAAATCCATGCTCGACCTATGCAGCCTGTCAAAGACTTCAAGGTGTGTCTTTCCTGTTGTTGTCTATTCGGTAAAACAATGCTGGGTGAAAACATCTTAGAAAATCTGTTTTACTGATTTTATTCTCAATGCCAGATTGATGTGCACCTTATTGAGGAGACGGGCATAAATTTCATTGAAATTAAAGGAGGACTAAGCACCGGCGCCCTGACTAATGCCATCACCATAACCCATGCAGACAAAGAGGTGCGGCATGCAGTGATTCAAAATTCTCTATTTAACTCCGCTGCTTTTTATTTTGGCCCAACTGTTTGATGATGGAGCCATAACATTACTGGACATACTGCATTCTGACTCATTGCTCATCCTTGTACACATTTCTTTGTCTCATAAATGTTAAGGGAAAAATTCTACATTTTGTCTCCATCTTCAAGTTGGCATTGAGTTCAAATAGTGACTGTTCTGTTTCATGCCCATAAAAATCACATAAAAAAGTCCTCTGGTGTATGGTAGGCGTAAGTATCAGTCATTTGTTTTTAGATATAGTATATATACATGCACTTTGCAACTGTTAACTTTCTGGTTTGATGTCAAGCTACATTTTGTTATACTCAGTAGTGCCCAACACTGTGAGAGACACTAAAGTTGAATATAATCAACTTTAACTAAAGACTGTAACATGATTCGTCCTGTTTTTTAGTCGTGGGTGTATCTCTACCCGACAGAGGATCAACAGAAAGTATGTCACAGCTGTGGAGAGCAAGGCATGAATGGAGAACTGGTTATTGTTTATGATGTCAACAGGGACACCTCACTGGGACACATCAAGGTACAGCAAGAGTTAATTTCCTGGAAGACTGTTGACTCTGAATGGTTTATTATCATTTAAAAAATACCGTACTTACTTATATAGATATTTCAGAATATTTTGCAGTCTTAAAACTAAATCTTTTTTCTTTCTTCCCCAAAGACATCAGATGGGTACTTTGTTCATCACTTTGCTCCGTCTAGTCTTGCCCGCATACCAAAAAATGTCGTCTTCCTTATTGATAAAAGTGGCTCAATGCACGGCAAAAAAATACAGCAGGTACAGTATTGAAGAGTGTGAATGTGTGACAGATTGCCTCTGTAGCACTGAAGGCTAATCAGTTTCTGACAGTTAATTGTGTCTGTGATTCATTTTACAGATTTATTGAATGCACAATTTGAGAATATATGAAACAAATGTTAATACGTGGTTTGTTAGTTGGATAAAAGTTCTTATGTGCGAATGATGTTTTCACCCAGACACGAATAGCCTTAATCCACATCTTGAATGACCTGGCAGAGGAGGATTACTTTGGTCTAATCGTTTTTGAAGGCAACATTTTTCACTGGAAACG
This sequence comes from Plectropomus leopardus, assembly GCF_008729295.1. Lineage (NCBI taxonomy): Eukaryota > Metazoa > Chordata > Actinopteri > Perciformes > Serranidae > Plectropomus > Plectropomus leopardus. Next base: position 29,880,307 of record NC_056464.1, on the reverse strand, counting down.
AGAACTTGTTCGGGCCAACAAGCAAAACCTGGAGACTGCCAAGACATTTGCGCAGGGTATTGAAGCTAGCGGAGGTGAGATTTTTAATAAATATTTGATAAAGGGAGAACATTTCAGTAAAGGCAGTGATGAAACATATTTTCATTTCATTTTAGGTACAAATATTAACGATGCCGTGTTGGAAGGAGCACGTATGCTGAATTCACATCCCAGAGAAGGTTCAGCATCTATTCTTATACTTCTCACCGATGGAGACCCGACATCAGGTTAGAATAAAACACACATCCACACAAACGTATGCACAAATTCTTTGAGAGATGAATGAAATGTAATTTGTGTTTCAACGTCATGTCTTGTGTCTTTGAAGGGGTTACAAACCTGGAAGTAATCCAGTCAAATGTCAGAGGGGCTATTGCAGACAAATTCCCACTCTACTGTCTTGGTTTTGGTTTCGATGTCTATTTTGAGTTTCTTGAAAAGATGTCGCTGCAGAACAACGGTGTGGCACGGCGGATTTATGAGGACTCTGACGCTAATTTACAACTGACGGTATTTGAAATCACTTTCTCGCATCATGAATACTGTTTACCAGAGGTGTGTTTCCATTGCAGGAACTCGGGGTAAAACCTAGGGGGTGGGAATATTTACAGGAACGGCCTCGTAGTTGGTCCTCTCAGCCTTTGTGTCTCCATTGCAGTGTAGGTCCCCGGTAGGACCCACTGAGTTCAGGAGTTGACGATATCACTCTACGACAGTTTCGATCATGACGTAATCACTTTTCTTCTTCTGTTTGGTTTTATGCCGCATTCATGTGATGTCAGAAGGTCGGAGTTTGCAGGTTGGGAAGTCATTCTCCTAACTTAGTTGTGTTCATGTGCTTTGAGGTTGTAAAGTGGGAGAAATTTGGAAGCTACAAAGAAGATGAGTTCCATTTTAATGCTTAGAGAGTTTAAATAAAAGGTTAGTAGCCTTTGCCATTTGTGAATTACTTTTAAAAAGTTTCTTACCATTGACTAAACATTGACTTTTGCTATGTGTATGCATTTATGACGTCAAGTCAACAAGTTGTGTTACAAAATTATCTCAGAGTTGCCGAGTAGTTTTTCTGACATGAGAGGCTGTTCATGTGAATTTTCCCAGGAAAGTCGTCAATCTTATTACTCGGACATCACATGAACGCAGCATTAAAAATTGCGCTTGTTTTTTTGACACCCACCCAGCAGGTACGTGTTTTGACCCTGTATAAGTTCTTGAAAATTGTCCATAGTTCCTGCGATGGAAACGGGCCTCGTGTGTGTGATTTGCTTCATTTACACAGATGAAATAGATCACGGTTGGCTGTGGTGAGACTAAACATTAATGCAGTGTCCATACTGTACGTCAACAGGGTTTCTATGAAGAGGTGGCCACTCCTCTGTTGACAGATGTGACAATGATCTACAATGGCGGGACCAATCTAACCAAGACTAACTTCAGCCAGTATTATAACGGCTCTGAGATCGTGGTGGCTGGTCAGATCACGGACAACGACATTGAAAGCTTCACCCCACAAGTTTTGGCCATTTCGGTAAAGATCACTCCACATCACATGTTATGTTCTGAAATGTTTGTGTTTTTACTGACATTATTCGTGTTACCTGTGACAGAGGAATAGAAAATTGACGTTTTCTGAAACAAACACCACTGTGAAGTCAACTGGCACTGTGTCTGACAGACGCATCCAAAGAATTTGGGCCTACCTAACAGTCAAACAGCTTCTGGAGAAAGAGTGAGTGTGATATCAATCATCTTTTCTCTTTGTTGTTGTTTTTAATCAATTATTCAGCGAGGGGCTGCAGCCATCATATTTGTATCAGTTGTTGAATCTATAAAATGTAATGAAAAAGAAAAATGAAAATATCAGTAAAGGCCCATAGCAATTTCCCAAAGTGATGTCTTTAGTTTACATGTTTTGTCTGACAAACAGACCAAAACCCCAAAGGTTTTAAGACACAATACAGTAAAACACAGCAAGTCATCACAATTTAGACACTTAAACTTTCAAAATCCCATTTGCAAAGGGAGACAGCAAAGACAAAAGCTAACAGCTAACAACCTACACGTGGGAAACGGCAAGTTTTTATGAGGATTTGGATCTGGAAATAAGGCATATCTGCTCCATCTTTGAATTGTTGCAAAGATCTCTACGACTACAACAGCTTATGAATGCACCTTGGAAAAGCCCAGACTCTGTCTTGCAGAACCTTAACGCCCATGTCTGTTGGAGTTGATTTGTTACATCTTTTTACCGTGGTCATGGTATGTGCCAGCCCTAGTGACTTCACCAGTTTACAGATCTGTTCCACTTCAAACAAGCGTGAAATTATTGTAACAATTGCTCTGCAAGAGACACATACTGCGAGCAGATCATCCGTGGTTTCAACAGGTCCAGTGAGCTCCTTCAAAGATTAAGTATACTGTAGGCTTCAATGGTCATTTTGCGGTTGAGTAATTTCTTTAAATGAATTAATCGGTTGCTATACCAATGTAGTTACTGTTGCTAAACCTTTCAAGCATTCTATTGTGACAGGACCCATACTACATAGCCTATGGGGATGCCGTAGACTTATTTCTGATGTCAAATTTGCACCTTGTCCAAGGAAACAACCCACCGTTGAGCAGCCTGGTCTTGAAACTAACAACTCCCTTTCCCACAGTGTGTATTTCAGCTCAAGAGCAGTAAAGTTCAGCGTTTCATATGCTGTTGTTTGTAGTAGTCTCTGGACTGGAAGTCTAGATGAAACAACTTTGTTTCCCAGCAACTGAAAGACGCCTTCAAAGAGTGTACACTACCACTTTCTTGCTCTTCCAGTCAAGATAGCAAGAGTGTCAACGTAACCAGATACTCACTTAACTAAACTACCATTTCAGCAGCATGCTGCGTCTCCTCTCCTTCTGCCCGTCCCACACCGACTGCATGGCAAAAGAGAGAGGAGGAGAGACTCCGTACTGATGCCCAACTAATTTCATATGACTATGGTTAGCCAAGCCACCGTAGCCATTCCAACTAATCCACAACCAAACTTTACAGCCAACTAACCAAATAAAACAAACACAAACAAGGCAAACTTATGACATATTATTTGTCATTCACCATATAGGTACCTTGAATGAATTACAGTTGTTATCATCATAGCGTAAGCTGTTCACCGGCATAGATTTGATTGGTGCAGATGTTGGGGTATTCTCTCTCGATAATCTCCCTCCGAATAAATGGCGGTGTATTTACACAATTTGTGACACAGGCTGCTGTTATCTGGACCTGAGAAGGAGAACGTGAAGAAAGAGGCCTTGGAGCTGTCACTGAAGTATGGCTTTGTGACCCCACTCACATCTATGGTGGTCACCAAGCCCCAGGGGGAGAGCACAGATGTGCTCAATAAACCCAAGGAAGGTGAAACACCGACGGCACAATTACTTCCTGGACAACATCCTCCCATGCTGTATCATCAAGCTATAGGAAAAGCCGATGCGACACAATTCCGAGGCGGACACATCAGTTTTACGCGTAAGCATCACAAATGTGAAAAAAAATTAACACTATGCACAGTCAAATGTCAACATTTCTCTCTCATCACGGCAGTTCATATCCAGGTAAGACACAACATCATTTTATAACCTATAGTGTAATCAAATCAGCGTTGCCAAATTGGAAATTGGAAAACTCTGGTATTAGAGGCTCAAAATGATTGTATTTTGAGAAAAAAAATTATCGTACGCCAGTCACAATCACAAGAACAAATAGGTTAAATTCATAACTTTGGTAAACAAGTATTTAAATGACATTTTGACACATCTACAAATCTACCCATACCCACTACCTTAGAGAGAAGCTCTTTCCCAGTCTGCACGGCCCAAAGCGTACATCAATGTTTTTTCATCCAGCAGGCGTGTTTACGAAAACAAACGACAGCAGTGCGTGCTCAACAAACATGACCAAACATGACCAAATGTTGGCTGCAAGGAGATCATGTGAAAAGTGATGCTAATACACAAATATGGGAGCCAGGAAGTTAGTTAAAATAAGACGCACAAACTAAACTAAGTGCTTATTGTAAGTGTCACAATGGTCACATTATCGTACATCTGGCAGCACTGAATCACAATCCACAAATACAGTTAATGTATTTACAGATGGGCAAAAATCCCATCATAAACTTTAAGCACATTGAAATGCAAGTGGATTGAGCAGACACTAGACTTCCATGTCCTCCTCTTGACTCAGTTTTCCAGCTTTAGCAAATCTAGCCTGTGCCAGGAGACTTTTGCCAATCACAAGACATTTCAAGAAGAGGGCGTTCCCCCAGGGGTGTGGCAAAGAGTTGATATTTGACGACCTAAGAATAAGAAAAAGCTGGTGAACCAGACAGCCCCACCTTCCAGCCAAATCAGCAAACTTTCTGTTGCTGCTGTTATACATTTTAGACCTGGCACCAGCCTGCTGTGATCTCTGACACCTGAATTCCAGCTGCTACAGCCACCAACCTAAGGTCGGTCTACAGAGTTGCTGCCCACTTCCCTCTCAGTGAAGTAGCACACAGCGATGGGAAGTGAGGCTGAGGCACTGTGGGATGGCCAGCTACTTCTTGTCTCTTAGTGGTCTAATGAACAGAGAGAGCAGTGCAAGGAGGGGCTGTCTGAAAGCATTGTACGTAACTTTACAAAGAAATACAATTAAATAAATCAATGTATTGGAAACACCAGGTTACTGTATGAAATGCGTGCATATCATGAGCTGTATAAAAAATTCGACGTTGCTACCGTGACGTCACCAATTGGTTTGTGGACCGGGGTTTTGAACCCATAAGCTCAACATTTCGGCAGTCACAGAGGTTGCAGCTTGGTGCATATGCCTGTGGTCGTCTGGTGGGAGGGGCTTAAGACCAAGAGGAGATCTGCAGGATAAGGGTGTGTTTTCAAATTCTGCTTTTTTTTTTATTTCGTTTTGGTTTTTTGCCTCCTCCAGATTTCTGCCTATCCCTGCTTTCATAAGAACTAGAGAGTGCCTGTCTACAATTTCTGCGCAGGATTTGTGTTGAAAAATCTAATTATTAGTGTGCGTGTAGAACCAGACATAAATATTTATATTTAAAATAATAATGATGAATTCACAATAATAAAACTGTTTAATAAATGGTATGATAGATTCGTTTATTTTTAATTTACAGTTTGAAGTTAATTTGAAAATGAATGTCTAATACTTAAGTGTCGTGCAACAAAAGCAGACCGTTAATAGAGATAACTAATGGCCCTGAATATGAAAACACTGATGTGACATACATTTTTTCACCAGCACAAGCTATTTTGTTAACATCATGAGTATTTTAAAGTAAATATTTTTTTTTGTCATTTTCTCTTTCTTTTAAACAGAACAAAGTCGTGTAATACAAGGTAAGATATGGGTTCACAGCTGAACTGTTCTATATTTATAGTAAAAGCTGAGGGTGGAGTAGGGTGCAGGTTGATCCACAGAGTTAATTAACAACTGTATAGTAATTTTATGTTGTCATCTTGCACCGATCTGGCATGATAGATACATGCTTGATTATTCAATAATATTTTGTATTTTTCATAAATAGTCATCAGAATACTGCATATATACAGCATGCATTCTCTCTGATGAGTCAATCTTCACAGACCGTTGCATTATTTCTTTAAAAATTGAGGATGGAGTAGCATTACATTACAGTAACATTACAGATACACTAATGATTAATTAATAATATGTATTTCATACATGGCATACATTCTCTCTCATTAGTGAATCCTCACAGAACATAGCATTATTTGTATTAGAAATTGAGATTAAAGCAGGGTGCAAGTTAATCTAAAAAAAATGTAATTTAACAACTGTATTGTAATTTCATGTTATCATCTTTTTTAACCTTTTAACAGGCCCCCCTGGTCAGGGTATGTGTAAGACAAACTATAATTCCATAAATACACATCTGCACCGTTCTGACATGTCAGATACATAATTGATTAATTGATAACGTAATTGATGTTTAAGTGTTGCAGAATGCATGAATTCATATTAGAAATGAATGTTTAAAATTAAATAACAGAACTGAAATCCAACTTGGGGCACCACCCATCCTAAAGGGAAAAAAAATTGAATTTTTGAATTTTGTCTAAAATTCTAAAGGTTTCTACTGAGTTTTTGAACTTGTCAATACATAAATTAATGTATGTAAAGTAATGTAAGGGGAATGGATGAATAATGAACTGAGAATGATTCCCCCGTTAAATGAATTAATGCACACTAGCAGCTGGAAGATTACTGGAAGGTAAAAGTCCTGATGCAAGACTCTTACCCCGATTTAACATTTCCTAACAACTCTTAAGACAGAGCATCAATTCATATCACAGGAAAGGTAAAGTTTCACCTACTCGGATGGATGGTCCGAGGTGGAACTGCGCTGTAGGGGAGAGTGAGAAAGAAGTTGTTTCGTCAGCCCTCGCATAACTTGGCCTTGGAACTCGTCTCATTTATCTATCTGCACAGCTCAGTGTCAGCTCTAGCGAAAGATCTGGAAGCAGTTGTTTGTATTTCTCTGAACCAATCAAAACGTCTTGGGCGGGGCTATGCACGGGATGCAGCGTAGGGGCCTTGCAAAATGGTAGCATGGAGTTGGCAAAGGGGGAGGAGACTGGCAGCTGAAATACTGACCAAAAGGCAATCTGCCTCTTCTCCAAAGAAAGCCATAAGGAGCGAGGCAGAGGGACGTTAAGGTGGTCAGCTAGCCTATTCTTGTCTTTTTGTGGGCTGATAAACGGCGAGTGAGCAGGGCAAGGAGGGGCTGAGTGATGTGCTGTGTGCAGCTGTACAACAAGATATTGTATTAAAAACACTGGGTTACTGTAGGAAGCACGTGCATCTGCACGTGGTTGTCTGATGGGAGGGGCTGAGGACAGAGAGGAGAGCTCCTTCAGATTTCTGTCTTCTCCAGCTTTAATAAGAACTTGTGTTGTAAGTGTGGAGCATAAAAATTTAGGTTTGAAAAAGTCACAATAAACCTACTTGATAAACATAATACTAATTCAATTAGTTTTAAATAACCCAGTTTTCAATTAAATCGTTTGTTCAGTTAATGTAAACATACATTTATAATACTTATGTGTCTTGCAACAATAGCAGACTATTGGTAGAAATTGATTATGGCCCTGGATATTAAAACACTTACATGACATACAATTTTCCATCAATACAAGTTAATTTTACATCATGAGTCTTGTAAAGTGAATAAATAACTGTGAATTTCTTATCATCATCTTTTTCTTTTTAACAGCACTACCTTCTACGTCAGGCAAGACATAGGTCATCTGTATGTGTCACCATAGGACATCTGTACATTTGTATATTTATTTTAAGGACTGAGGGTGGAGTAGAGTGTAAATTAATCTGCACTGTTCTGACATGTCAAGATACAAGATAGATGAGTTAGTGATACAGTATATCTTTAAAAATAGTCGACAGAATATAGCATACAAAGAACATACATTTTTTTCAGGTGGGTGAAAGTTTACTTTATAGAGAAATGCTATGCAAAAACACAATATTAAAGTGGTTATTTATGTGTAGTGCAAATACTTCGATTAATGTTTAAGTCTTGTAGAATACCTCCTTCCAATCGGAAATGAAAGTTTAATATTAAATTACACTATTTAACTTTCATTAAATCCTTCTAGGCTCACTAACCTTCAAATAGGGAAGATTGACAGCCATCATAAAGATTACTACTTAGTTCATGAACTTGCAAAAAGTGACCATAATACTTCAACAGCAGAAAACAGCTGATAAAAATGAATAATGGTCCTGGATATGAATACATATGGCATACATTTTTTCACCAATACAAGTAATTGGTCAACATCATGAGTGTCTTAAAGTGAAAAAATAACTTTTTCTTTTTCTTTTTAACAGCAATAATTCCTATAATAGGTAAGACATGGGTTCACATCTGAACTGTTTATTTATTTTGAGGGTGAGGGGGGTGTGAAGTGCAAGTTAATCTACAGAGGAAATTAACAACTGTACAATAATTTTATGTTATCATCTTTTTCCTTTAAGGCTCATACGGTGGGGTGGCAGGTAAGAGAAACTGTTGGTGCATAAGTTCACATCTGCACTGTTCCTACATGACAGATAAATGATTGATTATTAAACAATACCATCATAATACAGCATGCACTCTCTCTGATGAGTTAATCTTTCCAGAATGTTGCATTATTTTTATCAGAAATTGAGGGTGGAGTAGGGTGCAAGTTAATCTACAAAGTCAGTTAACCAGTTTGTATGTTAATGTTCACTTTTCCTCTTCTTTTCCCTTTTAACAGTAATGCCAGGTAAGACAAACTATAGGTACACTAGTGAGCACAACTTTAAACATATACAGCAGGAAAATGCAAAATACACATTAATGCAATGGGAATATTCAGATATAACGGGAAAACACTAGCAGGAAACATTTGGCTGCACAATGACTACTTTTACATTTAGTACTTAAAGGGGGATAGGTTGAGATTTTTGAAGTGGGACTGTATGAAATACTTATGTATAGTCAGTGTATTACATAAAGTAGTCAGCGGTTGGCACGCTCCTGGTTTGCAGAAACAGACAGGGCGCACCCCTGAGCTCAGCATTACTTACATACAGAGGGGTTATCAAAACGTATTTTAGCCACTTTAAAGCCTACATAAAATAAATTAAAAAAACTAAATCAATATCAGTCTAAGTCAATGCTATATTTAGAGTATTTTCACCGCTTTACCTTACAGTCACATGGCCATCAGTGGGATGAATACAATATCCTTGAAAGCTTTTTAATACTCGTGTATCACTGGCTTTGGGTGAATGTATTTATACTTGTTTTGCCAGATTTGCCGGTCTTGATCCCTGTCTTAGACATCATGACATCAAATGTTCCAGTACAAGCAACACATGGTAGAGTATCTCATAGATGTTTTTCTTTGCTTTAACCTTGTAAATGAAGCCTAAATCTCATATGATACATGTTCACTGATCACCATCGCATGGAAGCCAGAATTTTTCAGGTCTACCTGCTGCAGCAAGCACAATGAGGTTAGGGTTGGGGGAATGCTGTAATTCTCATTTTATACTTTATTAATTATTTAAGTGAACCGTGTGCTCCAGTATGTCCTTGGGGTGCAATCCTTTTGAAGTGGTCCATTTAATTGTTTGCTGTAATTATTTGCTGTCATTCGTCCATTCAGTGAGCACCGACCTCAGGCTGAAGCGCAACAGATTCCTTTAACTCCCATGCTATCGTTCATTTTACATGGTTAAATTGGAATTGGGAGTAAAAATGATTTTCAACAAGTGACGAGTGACAAGTGTTTCCTTCTGCTGCGTGACTTTGTGTTCCTCTGTAGCTCCTGTTTCCCACAGGTTTTTGATAAAAACTGAGAGCCAGTCTCTTCCTCTGTGCTTTGATGTCACTGGAGGCCTTCGCCTTAAACTATTTCATGATCCTGACAGAGGTCAGTAATGTTCCTCTCTGTGCCGTCACTATTTTCCTTAAATTCCTTTAAACAGCCTCGTCAATAAACTCCTATTATTTTGTCTTTTGTTCTCCATATGTAATAGAAAATGTTTTTTTTCTTTTTTATCCTCCTTGAGTCAGTTATACACCGTGTATCAACCCATAATTATTTTCCCAGTTTGCAGTTGTAGAAAGCAGTGTAAAGCAGAGTAAAAGAGCAGAGTAGAGTAGCAGTAGCTGATGAGGAGTGTGTAACTGAAGTAGATAGGTAGTTTACAGAGGAGGAAGTTAGCTTATACTCCTTTATACTCCAATGGCTTTTTGGCTATAGTTGGGTATACCCAGTACAACTGTATATACCCTCCCCTACACCACTGGTGGAAAGTTACTTATTAATGCCGAACGTACAATTTGCTGATAGTACCTAAAGTAACAGCATGTAGAATTTAGGGTGATAAAGTGGTATCCAGTGGTGAGGATTGTAGATCACAACCACTAAAAAATCAGCGTTTCCCCTATGCTGTCTGGCACATCTCAGATCATTCACTAGCTCAGCACTTTCTTATGTGTATTTTCTCTGATAACTTATAAAGAAAGACATTCAGAGGAGTTTTACAGTGAGCAGAATTATCCCAGAGGTCTCTTTTTCTCCAAAACAAACAGACCCAGCGATTTAAACTGGTGAAAACACTGAATAAATAAGTTTCACATAAAAAAAATAAACAAACAAAAAAACAGTTTTTCTGATGCTTTCTGGGCTGCAAACTAAGCTGACAAATGCAAAAACAGGAATGGCCATATGTGGAGCCAGTGTTTGGTTTGTAAATTGTGGGCTACTGTAGAAACATGGCGGTGCAACATGACGATCTCCATAGATAAGGTCCAGCTCCTTATATAGATATAAACAGCTGATTCTAAGGGTCGGAAAAAATGATGATTTTTATTTTGAGGAGATTACACACTAAAGAAAATATACTTACTATATTACATTCCATTTCTGCTTATATAACCCCCAAATCCTTCACACTGGACCTTTAAGAGGGATTTTGAATAAAGGACTTTCCCTTATAATGGTGCTCTTTTCTACGTTTTTGTAATGATACTTTCACTGAAGTGTAGCATCTTTGTACTTGAGCTGTATAAATATGGTGTTAAGTTGCATTTGATCTCTTTTGCATCAGAGCTGACTGTGAATGGCGAGCTTGATTCAGTAGCATATGGGGGCTTCAGAAAGATTGCCATCCACGTCAAGACAGACCTGTATGTTGAGATTGACACCAGTGGAATCACTGTACGAGAGGGACAGACTCTGATACGATACAGTGGACAGGACCTCGTCTTGGCTGGAAGGTAACTGTTAGCATTTCATGTCATGATACTCAGTGATGTGCACAGACTCTGTGAGATGCAGAAATTAAAATGCACACCGTGTGCAAGTAAGGTTTTCATGTGGGGCCTGAGGTCACAGAGAGACAGAGGGGATGTAATTCACTTTCATGTGCATAAAGTCCGTATAAACCTACTGCCAGAAACAACCCATCTTAGCTTACATCGCTGTTTTACAGGGAGGCAATGACACATAACTTATTACTTTTTTGTTTTAGCAAGTTAAGTTTCTCATCAATTTTGCAATACCAGGCATTAGCTATTTTGTTATCACACGACCCTGTTTCTTTTGTTGCCATTATTGCATATTTAGCCCCTTTCCCACTGTGCCAAAAAATAGTAACACCCACTAACATCTGACTTTTGTATGTATTGGGAAAGGTTACAATCAATATTCACGCGTGGGATAAATAACTAATTATTAGCCTCAATGGCAGTAATCTAGTAATGTAACACTGCTGGTAGGTGGATTTTGTTACCTTTGGACGGAGCCAAGCTAGCTGTTTCCCCGTGTTTCCAGTATTTGTACTAAGCTAAGGGAACCAGCTGCTGGCTGTAGCTTCATGTTTACCTGCAAACATGAGAACTGTATCAATCCTTCCTCTTTCTCTCAACTCTCTGCAAGGCAAAAAATCAGCACATTTCCTTAAATGCCAAACTTGTCCTTTAAAAAAAATGCAAATGAATCCATAGGAAAGTTATAACAAGCTGCATATTTTTCTAGATTGACAATGACTAGGCGGGGGTCGGAAATAGATGTTGAGACTGGAGGCACACGCATAGTCATCTTAATTCACATGAAGGATGGTCAAGAATTCTTGTGGCCAGTTTTAAGACAGCAGCCATCGGACACCAGTGAAGGAATTTTAGGTGGGTGAAAAGAAATATTTCCATGATTTTACAATACATTTAATCAATGTTTGCACTCTTGTGGTTGATGGAAAAATAATTCATTGAAAGAGACGAATAGTTTTTGCTTTGTCACTTCCTTGCCAGCTTTGCAATGTCATTGCTTGATTGTTTTTCCTCTGTGTGTCCAGCTCTAAAGCCAGCAGTTTATGAGGAGGTGCAACAAAGCCCCTTAACCAAAGTTAAGATACAAGACCAGGAGACTGATGTTACCAGGTGCATATTAGTTGGTGTAAAATATAAAGCAGTTTTATGATTATTAGTATTACTCGACACAAAGATATATGACTGCTTTTGTCTTTCTTTTGTAGGTCCAATGCTGTTGACTACAGTATTGTCTCTCATCCGACACTGGATTGCTGGCTCATGTCTGCTGAGTCTGCCCTGCAGAGACGCCTGGATGATTTCACTGTTACACAACTTTAACTGGAAACTATGATGAATCATTTGCAAAGATTTCATTCAAAAGAAAAATAAAGCCAACACTGATTCATTACGGAAAAAGACTTTCCACCAGTTACTAGAATAAACAAATCAAATCCCAGACTCAGACTGTCTTTCATAAACTTCCTCCATATAACACTACCTTACGGTCAAGCACTACATACTTCATTGATCCCCTGGGGAAATTATTATTTCATAATTTGTTGTCATTTTCTTCATTTTAACACACACAAACACACATTTATCAATAGCCTCATTTACACTGCCTATTCAAAGCGTGTTGCCGGCTTATTCTGTCTCGCCGTTCTGCATAAAAGGTGCAGTTGTGCAATGGGGGGACAGAGCTGCCTCATCTTTAATAACTCGAAATAACAGCGCAGAAACTGTGCTCAAATGTGTGTGGAGATATGTCTGCCTCAGTGGCTATGCAGCCTACACACCACCAGGCGGCGATGCCACCAATGGATTTAAAGAGCAATTTGCAGGTTACTGGTGGTGCGTCTGAGCTGCTGTAATAGAGAATGTGAAGGTATGTCAGGCTTATGGAGAGAGGGGCTAAATCGTGTAAACACTCTATTATCTCTATTACCAAAGTGAGGTAATACATTAGTCTGTTATCCAGACTAGGGCTGCCTGGTCATATGGATTTTTGTTGTTTGTGAATAATCAAAATACTGGTTGATAACTGAAGCAGACTTAGGTATCACAGTGCAATCCTCACAAGATGGCGCCACCGTCCACTGTTTTTCCTGAAGATTTAAATCCCATTTCACCATTTTACATCTTGACTTGAATTATTCGCCGCAGTCTGCCCATGACCTTGGCTGTGGCAGCAGCAGAGCAGATGGTGATGGAGGAGGTGGGGATGAACTCGATGTTGGCAGTTTCAAAGTGCACCATCGTCTTTGACAGGTTGAATGTCTTCTACCACACTAAGTACATCATCCGCTCTGCTTTTATGATAAGAGCGGGATGCGTTCTTCCAGAAATCCACAACCATCTCCACTATCTTAGGAGCTTTGAACTCCAGGTTGTTCTGATCGCACCAGGTCACCAGATGGTAAATCTCCAACATGTAGGCAGACTCATCCCCACCAGAAAAATGAGTCCAATGAGGGTGATGTCATCTAAAAACTTCAGGAACTTGACAGACTGGTGACTGGAGGTGCAGCTGTTGCGATACAGGGAGAAAATGTCATTGTTGTGGGTGGGGGGCGGCGGCTTTAGGATGGGCAGCTGTGAGAAGGGGCAGGAGGAGCTGGTGGATGGAGGAGCAGGGGCTGGTATCAGGACTGTCTTATTGTCATTCAAATCGACAGTAGATCTCATTCAGCTGGTTTGACAGATGCAGGTTGTTAATGGGCTTTAGGTTTGTGGTGTGGTGTCTGAGACCTTTCCAGACAGAAGCAGAGTCATTAGCTGAGAAATGTTGTTGAAGTTTCTCAGAACACAGTCCTTTAATGGCCCTGCCTTGCTAAACCTGTAATTAGCCTCTTTAATCCTGTCCCTGTCCCCACTCCTTAACGCCTCATCCTCCTCCAACCTTTGCTGTCTGAGCTTAGCTGTGAACCAGGGTTTATCGGTAGTAAAACTCACCATGCTATTAAAACTCACATTGCAAGCTGGTAAACAGCTGTCTGTATGAAGTTAATCCCTTCTTGTTCTGTTGGTATAAATCCTGAAAACATCCCAGTTTGTCCAGTCCAAGCATGCCTGAAGATCCTCCACAGCTTCACTGGTCCACTGCTTTGTTATCCTCGCAGCAGGTTAAGTTTAATTTCGGTTTAGTTTTAATTTCATTTTAATTTTAAAGTGCATTTACAATGCACTTTGAGGCACTCTGGTAATGCTCTTTATACTGTGTACTTATATTGTATCCACAATAGCACTGTATTGTGTGGGACGTCAATGCACAGGTCAAGGGGGCAAGACCCAAGAATTTTGCTCTTTTTCTATTTTTGATATTTTAAGATGCAACAATTAAGTGAATCTGAATCTGAAATTGCTACTTATTCACGTCCACAAGAAACCAGGAAAACATCTACATGGAGAACTGTCGGTCATTTTAAGATTTTGAACAAACATTTTTCTGTCTCTGTTTTACCCTTTGTCATTCCTGAAGGTCTCATTTTAACCTGTAAAATAAATAAAAATACTGATATAGTTAAACTAAATACCAACACAAGCATGAAAAATCTATTTCTGATTCAGTGCTATACATTTTGATATTCAGTGTATGTAAGACCAGCTGCTGAAAGTCTCACTGTGTCTGTTTAAATTACATGTAATTGTCTAACTCGGTGGTAATACATTACCCACACTGTCTCAACTGAAGTTAAAACTAACACGTCTGTGATTTTTTTTTTAATATTAAAAAATTAAGCAGTGTTTTTTTTATAATTGTGTCAAATTGTCAGTTTTAATTTTTTTAGAAAAACCGTTAGAGACTACAGTCAGTGCAAACCATAGCCTACACAAAGCTTTCTATACGTAATCTAGCTTAACCCAAAATTATGAATCATTACTTATTATGATGGTGAAACAGAATTTAATAGTAGAATAAGCTTCATAACAAAATGTGTCCAGCATTTAACTCTTAATGTGCCCCCCCCCACTAAATAAAAGCATGTGAGCAAGAAGTTGCTGTTTAAAGATTACATGTATGTGTAACTCAGTTTGAGATTTGTGATGTTACCTCAGGTGGCAGCTGTGTTTCCTTGAACTAGAGTTACCCTGCCCAACCTCACTTTGACAGAGGTTGCCAAAGATGATTAATTTACAACCAGTACAGTGATTTGTCCAAAATCTTGTTCCCACTACGCCCTGCACACTTGCTACAAGCTCCTCCGTCAGAGATACGCAGACACACATCAGCACTGAACTGAAGACAAGTGCTTAAAATGGAAAAACCTCAAGCAGAGTCAGGACTCCCAAAGGGACATGAGCCTGTTCCCATGGATAACAAATGGTAAGTGAGCTCTGATTTCCCTTTATAATGGTACGCAACTTTACCATTTTGGTTCACTCTCACTGCTCTGTTATATGAAAAAATATTTATAGAGAAACTGCTTAGCACCAAACAGCTTACAGACATAGTTAGAAATAAGCTGGCAAATATAGTGGAGCATACGGCAGCTAAACAACCAAATCTCTCCCTCAGAGGGAGATATCTGGCTTTTTGGTTGCTGTTGTCGTTGAAGACCACAGTGAGATAAAACAGAACATCTTGTAACTATCAGTCTTGAAACACGACCTCAAGTGATAATGTTGCTCCCTAATAAGCTGCTGGTTTATGATAAAAATGATAATCACAATTATTTAACATGATTATTCATAAACTTTGAAAATACCATGCATTTATTGAAGGTTTTTAGAAAGTTGCATGTTTAAAAGTGGATTTTTTTTTTTTTTTTTTTTGACAGCCGTGGCTGCAGGCATTAAGGCCTAAGGTTGTCTGTCCGTCCCATTCTGGTGAACACAATATCTTTGGAACAACTTGACAGAATTTCTTCAAATTTGGCATAAATGTCCAATAGAATTTAAGGATGAACTGGTTAGATTGTAGTGGTCCACAGTGACCTCACAAAGCAGATTTTTGGCCTGTCGAGATGTGCAAATGAGCAACTGTTTGCTATCTGGTTTGTGAGGCTGTTCCGTATATCGTTTTCTGAGCTCCGGAGCTACGCCATTAATCAACAGCCCAAAATCAACAGCCCATAATCGCAGCTTCAGTCAGGGTTTAACTTTAGAGGTTTAACTACACTGCATACAATTACATGAAGATCAGTGTTCATGAATAAATTATTATAACTACAGAAGGAAACAGATACTACCAATAACACAAATACTACCAACAGTGTCCCCTCAAAGGGGTCCATGGTCCCCCTGATAGAGTTGCCCAGACCCCTATGGCCATTTTCAAAGAGGTCCCTTCAACTCCCACATGAGGATACCTGAATGAAAACGGGTTCTCTGGGTACTCTGAACTCTCCTCTGGACTTGTTCATTTTCCTACAAAAAGTAACAAAAAAATGTACATATACTATACAATGACTATACTGACTATTTTTGAGAGGAGGAAGATTTTTTTTTTCATTATGGACATTGGGGGGAAAAAAGTCAAAATGATGAGAATGAATTCGAAATGTCAAGAATAAAGTTGAAATACACTGTCAAAAAAACGCAGAAATTTCGAGAATAAAGTTGAAATAAAATTTCATGAATAAAGTCAACCTTTTGAGACTTGCATACAGCACGTGTGACACTAGGGTAAAGTTGGAATGATATTTACTGATTAGAACTTAGGGAATCAATAACTCATGAATCAAAAGTTGTCAAAACACAAAAAATGCCTCGTTCTAATCGCAGTTAGACCGAAAAAGAGGTACACCCTCATTTTCATCCAAAATCGCTGTGCTCCAAGCTGGACAATAAACATTGGTCTTTATGCGCAGCAGGTTGTCAGACGAGTGCTTAGGGACTGTCTACAAAGTGCAACACTTTAGAGCGAAAATATTCAATAACTCAACTCTTATTTCCCTAACGGTGTATTAGCACCAAATTGACCTCACATATTAATGATCTACTGGTGATTATACTAAAGCACTTATTTAGGAAAAATATGGTCTTTTTATTAGTTTTACACAATAAATGGTAAGTTTGTATATGTCTTTTCAGGGCAAAGAACAACAAGCTTATTTGAAGAACAATGAATCACTAACACATGTATCAATACATAACATAAAAAAAAATGTAGCAGCACTAATGGCAGCATTAGTCTTTGCACATTAAATAATTACTTATATTAACTGTAAAATTAAGTATATCAGTATGTGAGTCATCAAAGGCATACCGTGCTAGATTCACCGCTTACTGTTTGTGAACACAACATTCAAACTTGGCCCGTCCTCCTCAGCTCAATGACACTGAGAGAGCAGCGCTGGTCAAGTAAGCTCGAGAGTGAATACAGAGGGAGAGCGGCGTTAACAAGAACAAAGCAGTGAATCAGAGAGATAAAATGTTATTTTCTGACAGTTTCACAGCTGTTATTTTCTAAAGCACAAATGAACACACGCACACTTGCACACAACCCTGCAGGATCGTACTGCATTGCTGGATTTTTTGTGAATACAGCTGAAGTGCATGCCTGTGTGTGTGGCTCAACCTCACTCTCAGTCAGACACGCAGACCTGCAGCATACATCCACAGAGCAGGGAAGAGAGGCGTCTGGTCGCTATGTTTTTGGAGACCTGACTTCGCCCTGCTATTGGCCAGGGCCTTCTCGCCGCTTCCCAAAGGCTGACACCCAGAAATGTCCAAAACAAAGCAAAATAAGAAGAAAAAACAAAAATTCAGGCAAAGGGCAGGTTCATTGCAGACACTGACACTGCACACACACATCAGTGTGCGCTTCACATTCTGCATACATTTGTGGTATTCTTACAACACATGCTAAATGTAACATAATGTTGTGGTGGAGGACCTCAGGGTGCCTGTGTGGGACAGAGACAGGCGCTGAGGGAGGGAGAGAGAGGATCATGCTGGTTCACCAGCTGTGTCTTAGTGTCAGTAAAAAGGATTTTGTGGCCATGAGAAACGGTTTACCGACTCTCTTATTTAATTATATTAAGACCATGCAGTTTAAAATGTTTTTCAGGTTTATTATAAATATGTGTAGGTATAATCATAATGAGTCTGTAAAGTAAAAGCAAAGTACAGCTTAATCAAGGTGGAACTTGCACAGTCCAAAGCTGGCCCTTTAACAAAACCATTCAGAGAAAACAACAACCGAGCCAACTCTTCAGCTCCACAGCTGTCAACTCAGTGCAGGTGTGCAATCACTGCTGGCCTCTTTATTTCAATCTTTTCAAGCGTCAGATTAGGGTTGTATAATGTTTTTATTTAAAGCTGTTGATTTTACACCTGTCAGCAGTAGTAAAAAATAATGTTGCTGCAGACAGAAATTCAAGGCTCTACGCTCCCCTATTCTTTGTCAGAGAAAGGGCTGCCATAATAAAAAAGACAAACATAAAAATGTTGATAGGACACTATGAACTGCAAGCAGGGTCATTTATTAATCTTTGTAATATGAATTTCAAGGGTGGACCGCAATAGTGGGGTGGGGTGAGCCCTGTCAATTTAAAACCCCGAGTGGGTGAGGAAGTATCACCATTGGTCAGTCATGTGTTTTCCTGCTGGTCTCCTTAGGAGGATTTTACCAGCCAAGTCAGATGTTATCAGTCTATCGAATGGACATTATCTGTAGTTTTGGTCTCATAGTTGTTAATTTGAGGGGGCTGACCGAAACTGTTAGGTTTAAAGGCCGTTATCAGCCCATCGACTTGTACTTTGCATGTCAAAAGTTGTGAAACAGTCACAGTTTCTTTGGATTTAACTTTCCATTTCCTTAAATTTAAGCGCAAAAACTACATGGTTATGTTACAGAAAACATATGGTATGTCAGTTAAAACAGCCATCTTAGGTGAGCGATTTACAACGCTCTTCAAAAAGAAATGTGACTTTATGCCAAGAAGCACTTTGTTGTTGTTCGTATGTGTAATCTTGGAGGAAGGGGACAGATCCCAGAATATGAGCCTCTCTTCCGCATTCCCGTTGTCTTTATCAGTTTTGTCAAATCCCTACAGGGTTTCATTTGTAAACTTTCACATTGTCTTTCAGTCCACATCATCTATAGAAATTTGCTCGCTTTCAGTAAAAAATCCAATTGGGGTGAACTTTAAGGTAAATGGCTTGCTGATGTCTTTACTATTTTAGCGATGATAGTAAATTGGTTGTATTTGCTAATTAAAAGGGTGGTTGGTAACTTGTTTCAAGTAACGCATGTGAGTGAAAAGGTTTATCTTATTTTTTTTAGGAACCAGCACTTTTCATGTTCTTCCTTTTGAAACTGTCTAATACAGAACATTTTTGAGTCAGTGAACTTTACTACACTTGCCATTTATGCTTTTGTTACAACTGGTAGATTAATCAATATGTGTTTGGAAATCCCATCGGATGCCTTACACTAAAATGAGAGCACCGTTGTTCTATGAAATAGATTATTTTTCCATATGAATTTATGAATGGTTAGCATGCGTTAAAGGTTAAATTTTGAATGCTCATCAGAAGACAACAAAGGGAAGGAAAGTCACCTGGACACTAAACCTGCAAACCTCAGGGTGTGCTCATATGACAGCCAATTTCACAACCTGCTGTCTGATTAAGTGTTTATTCACACTCCCCACCAAAGCATCTGTCATCAGACTCTTTTTCACTGGTTGCACAATAACTGGGAACATAGAGATAAATGAACAATAACACAAAGTAGTTGGTCTGCAGTAACATGGGAACTTCAAGGCTGCAGGAATTGTGCCAGGCTTTGAAGCCAATTTTCTTGATGGGCAAATTGCGAAATTACATCTGTCATGTGATGCTCTGCAGCCGAAAACAATTTTTTCAAAGACTTGCATTGTGAAAGAGATGCCTAAATCAGTGGATGTGTTTTTTTGTGCTCCAAAACCCCCACAAAATGATTAGTTTCACTTCCAAGACTTGATCCATTACATCCAATAACTTTTGGAAAGTGTAGAAGAGCTGCACAATTGAATAATTTAACCCCTACACAAGTTAGCAGAGTGGTAAACCAGAATTAGTTGGCTCGGCTCGTGGGATTCTCTTGTGTGGCTGCTGTATGGGCTACAAAGTGCGGAAGCAGTAATGATCATCTGGTAATTTTACTGGCGATAGATGAGCCATGATTGGAATAAACAAAAAAAGTGGTCATTGCTGTTGGCAAAACATTAACAGATCACTGAAGTTATTAGGACTCATCCTATTAATTATCCATCCATTTCATTGTTTAATTAAAAACCCATCATGAACCTGCTGTTGGATGAATGTGGTGGTTGATCACAATACTTATTCCACTTCTTTCTGTCTGGACCAAAGTGTAGAGATACTGATGACCTACATTAGCGCCCACAGAAGCATGCAGGAAGTGTGCTACTGTGCAAATCCCCTCCTCTTTACATTGAGACCATGTGGCTTGCATGGATAGTCCCCGCCTTAAGTTGCTCATTCAGAAACACATCACACCCCGCCCCCTCCTCTCTCACTCTGTCCCCCTTTCTCTCTCAGTTCATTGTCACACAAACACAGCTCTCTCAAAACTACCCATGGACTCGCTCATGCTCAGAGCTGTGAAGAACACTTGTCCTGGAGAGACTCTGGGATTTAGACTGAGTATTTTTCCCAACACGCACCACATGAATCCTACCTGGGGCTAAATGAGAGCGCAACACTGAACCACAGGCTACAGACGCGAAGCGAATTTCTCAGGTACTCTTTACCTTTTCCCTTCAGGTCACATGCAGCTTTTTTCTGTCTTTCTGTCTGTTGCATTAGTTGTGAGAAGTGAGCACTGTTTTGGTTTCAGTTCTTGACATTGAGACAAATAGTGTCCTGTAAGTTCAGAGACAGCTGGGCTTTTGTGGCTGCACTTCTGCTTGGCGCCTGTAGCTGTATTATGTAGGCCAAAGGTTACCGGCAACGCTACAGCGAGAGGAGCTATTACCCTTGTTTAGCATGTTGAGTGTGACACCTCAGGCTGCACGGTGATCTGCTGCTGGTAGATCACATTTTTTAAAACAAATACATTTGTCTTTTGCAAATATTTGAACAGATTGCAAAATAACGAACTCTTCAAAAAGCTACTTTGCCAAAATTAAACTAATATTAAATAATTAAATCTCTTGCTGTAATTGTTTTCAGAAAATTCAAGCTGTATAAATTAATGAGAATTTCACTTTCAAGCATCTGAAGGCGAGCAAAACAGCCACTGACCTAAACAGGAGAGTGGGTTTTTCTTACAGACATTTGGTCTGACAGTCTGATAATCAAAACAGAAATTGTTTACCACTGAGCCCACACCTCCCTGTTGGTGGTAGATAAAAAAAGAAAGTTACACAGCAGAGGTGACCAACAACTATTCCCTGCATTGCCAAAGTCTGGTCACATGTAGAGCAAAAATATTACCTGGGATATTTTTTGAAAAACCACCATAAGTTGTTGACAGCACTTGTTCTTTGCACCTGGGTGCATTTTTGCCTCCTCCTACATTTCAGCATGTGAATTCAACTCTCAACTTTCCGCCACGAGGGTTTAGTGATGACCATTAGTCAGTCTGATAGTTGATAGGTACAGTTTGACAGGTGCGAAGAATCTTTACCTCTGATGTCTCAAAGGAAATATATTCCTATGTATCTAATTTGAGATGGTGCATCTTTTCTACGAGCCTCAACCAAAATAATACTGCTGTTGTCCCTGGTGATCATCAATGGTACGCTACTTTTTAGCCAGGCATTGCTGTTGAGATCACAGTGTATCTTTGGCCTCGACTGACATATCTGTGAACTGGTTGCTTTGCCAACAGCGATCCATGTCTCTCAATACATGAACCAGGTTGACTTTGGTGACCCCCTCTCTTTATAATCTTTTGCTACAAACATTATAATTTTTCCAGTACTCTGTTTTGTTTTAAAATAATGACATTACCATCAGCCTCAACTGTACTTTGCATTCAGTGCTAATTAGCAAATAAACAAGCTAAATTAAGATAGTGCACATGGTAGCATTAGAGCTGTACCTGACTCAGAATTATGTCGGTTGAATGGGATTTGGCAGTTCAATGCGAATATTTGATGCTTCGTTTTGTTTTCTATACAAAGTTTTCAAACCTGAACGGGCTCCACCGGACGTTATAGTAAACAAGCTAATGGCGCAAGCGACGAATCGTATATGCCCAACAGCACTTTCTGCCAACACTAGATATCAGATAAAAGCCAGAGACTGCATTGTATTAACTTGCAGTGTGCTGTAAATTCACCCCTTCTTAACCTTACTGTGCAGCCTCTCTCTTCTTCTGTACTGCTGTCTGCATGTCAACAGCTTCAAAGAGTAACGTTAAAGTTAAGGGCACTAGCTCCACAGCAAAATCTGGGGACCAAAGTGTCCCCAGAAGTAGGCTACACTGCACAAGAAAAAAGACTGCTCGACTTGAGGCAATCTAAGTCAACTGAGGGTTTCAGACTGATGATTCGAGTGTCCGACTTTTAAGAGTCCTAGTAAATATTACAGGTAAACATTATACCTGCTAATCGTTAGCATAATGGCATTGTCACTGTGAGCAGGTTGGCATGCTGATGTTGGCATTAAACTCAAAGTATCACTGCGCCAAAGGACAGTCTCACAGAGCAGCTAGCATGTCCTAAATCCATCCTACATGCTAATTCTAAGCAGATTTTTGTAATACCATGTTCACACAAACCATACAGTACTGCACAGAAACCCTCATATTTAGACATCTCTGCAAAACGACAAACAGCTGCCATATAACAGGGACGGTAAATGGTTGTTATTGCCACGTTATGCCATTGTTACTGTTGAGAAAACGCTTCCTGGAGTGTATGCTGTATGTCACACTAGAGAACAACGCTGTTGTGTTACATGTCACACTCATCACACCTTTTGTGTTTCCAGAACGCCTGCACATTGTCAAAAATTACAGTGGGGCTTCATCATGCTGCTGTTGTTTGTATAATAAAGCATAGGCAGCATAATGAAGGGTCGTAATTGTAAAAACATGGTGGTTTAACATGAGCATAATTGAAATTCCTCATATTTTACCTCTCTAATCTTATACATACGTTACATCCCCTCAGGTCATCCCCTCTTGGTGCTCACCAAAGCAGTGGTCAGCAATGTCCAGCCCGCGTGCCAAATAGACAATCTACCCCCATCTGAAGAATGCTGATTATACTTTTATCCGTGTTGAGAGTGAATGACAGAGACAGATATGGCGGGCTGCACTGTACTAGACAGCGCCTGGCGCCAAAATGGCCTGCGTATACATTAACAATATCTGCATACTGTTAAGTCAATGAAAGCAGCCTGGCTTAGTTATTTTTCAGCCGTAATTTTAATTATCGTATTAATGGGCAAGGCAGCTTTATTTGTATAGCACATTTCATACACAGGGCAATTCAAAGTGCTTTACAGAGTAATAAAATATAAAAACATAGTAAAAGATACAGATTTACAATAAAAGACAAAGATAATTCATCGGGCAGATATGATATATGCTCTCTATCTTTTCCTCCATGTTTACTGATTTTTACATTTGAAGATATCGGCCTGGCTAGCAGATAGTTAGAAGCCAGCTGGAGGAGAGCTCTCAGACTGTTGGGATGATTTCAACATGCCGATGAATGACCTGCAGCCACACAGAACAAAACCAACCACAAAAATGCTCCACCAAGACTGGCAAAACAGACACAAGAGCCTAAATTTAGCAGAGCTGACAGAGGGGCAACTCAGTGTCTTTCTCAAAGGCTTTCCACTGGAATCTCAACTCAATGACCCCTATCAAGAGTGGTGTCCCGACACATTAGACCCTCCTGTTTCTTCTAACTAGAGAAATTCCTTCCCTTGTTCTATAAACGCAGGCAAAAGATGGCAGCACTATCCTAAAAACGGGGCCACAGTAGATAACGGACAAGTTTATCATCTATTCAGTTCATGTCCTATAAATGGTGTCATTGTTGTCCTGGAAGACAACACTCTTCTGAACAGAACAGCCAAACACAAGAGAGGCATGTTCCCTCACAATGGATCTTATTCTGTTTTTGCCATCAATATATGATCACTTATAAACCTCATTAAACCGGAAATGCTGTGCAAGAACACACTTGAACATAAACAGTCTGTTAAATGGTAAATGGACTCCACTTGTATAGCGCTTTTCTAGTCTTCGCTTTCACTCTACATGTCACATTCACCCATTCAAACACATTCACACACTGGTGGCCGAGCTACCAAACTGGATGCCACCTGCTACTCAGTAACCGTTCATACACACTCGAGCTCTGATGGAGCAGCACTGGGAGCAATTAGGGACTTATTGTCAAAAACTAATTGCAGCTAACCTCCTTAATCCAGCTGTAAGAAAAAATTACAGATGTTTGTCATAAATCGCTTTAAAACTCAGCTCTGTTTGTTTGCTCAACCAGCCCTAAATTACCATTAAGTTGGCAACAAATATAGCCTATAATTGCATCCCAAATATTTTTCCGCAACACAACAAGAGTTGCATCAGAATAGAGCCAAGAAATGATTATTTTGTGTGTTGAATTCAGAGTTTATGTGCAGCGGGGATCGGTCCAGGACGTTAACAGTTAGTGGTTGGACGAATCTCTTATAACAATCATACCTATCACAGGCGTGCAAATTCTTGTCCTGGGCCTCTGTAGGGGAGACTGGGGATGTTTGTAACAAAGGGATGGTTCTCTAGTGCAGGGGTCGGCAAGTCCGCTACGTGCCGCATAGATGCATTTTTTTCATACCACACATCACATATCGCCATTTCAGCACCAGGCGCTGTCTATTACAGTGCAGCCCG
This sequence comes from Plectropomus leopardus, assembly GCF_008729295.1. NCBI lineage: Eukaryota > Metazoa > Chordata > Actinopteri > Perciformes > Serranidae > Plectropomus > Plectropomus leopardus. The sequence goes on along the minus strand of NC_056464.1, from coordinate 29,855,572 downwards.
CCGTGTGTGTCTCACTCTCAACATGGAAAAAAGTATAATCAGCATTCTTCGCCTAGATGCTCTATTTGGAATCAGGAAATAATATGCTCCCACTGATAACTGACATCAGAAGGCACACACGCCACCTATGTATTTGAATTTATTGTAGCCAGCTCAAGCGCCGGCCAGCATATATCCTCCCTCTGGTATGGTGAAAAAGCCAAACCCTTTCACGGCGTTAAATTGATAAGGCAGGCAGCTTTTACTCAGCAACTTACATTTGGGTAGCAAATTTGGGTCTCAACATCTTGTTGAAAGATAATGACATGTGACCGATTGCCATTATAAAGTGGTGGGTGTACGCCTACTGCATATCTCTATTGAGTTATATAATAAGTATTAACACATATATTTAACTATAACTACTAACTAGTTAACACCCAAGTGAGTCCACAGTGGTCATTTCTGAAGTCTTTTATCAGTTCATGCAATTTGTCAACACTAACTTTAGTTTTACCAAGACTGCAGCGCTTCATGCCAGACAGAGGGGAAGGAGAGGGGACAGAAGCGCATCAGAGGAGCATTCGAAAACTCTTGCTACCCCAACTGGGCTTTAATCAAAACCTCTAAAAGATCCAGAGCGGTCAGAAAGGAAGAGGCAGAAAATCAGAACAACATTGTCATTCCTTATGTCACAGGAATATCTGAGAAACTCAGGAGGATCTTCAATAAACACCACATCCCAGTTCACTTCAAACCCAGCAACGCACCAAAAAAGACAAAAGCTTGTCCACCCTAAGTGCAGTGCAATGCAGCCAGGATTGCACAGACTTGTTCATTGGGGAAACTAAACAACAACAACAACATCTAAACAACCCCACGAGCGATTGGCACAACACAGGAGAGCCAACTCCTCAGGTCAGGACTCTGCTGTCCACCTTCTCTGTCAAAGTGGAGAGACTATCTTTGAACAGAGGAGGTGGCCTACGACACTACTGATCACCCATTTACAATGCGGTCCTGAGCCCCCTACCCAGAAGGATCAACACCCATTCACATTTGGACCTATCTAGGCCCAACAACCCACCCAAACCAGATTTGGGTCAAAGACTCACGACTCATTAAATACCAACACAGGATTTAAAGCCTGCACTCCCTTCCAGTTGGTTTGAAGAGAAGAGGCCTCCTGGATGAGATGTGAAACGTCTTCAAGAAACTGAAACAGCACGTACGGGTTCATGCCACCCCTGCATAAGTCCCACTTGGTCCACCCCAGATAAAAACAGCCTGGACACGCCACTGTTACTCACCCGACATGAGTTGACTTACTATAGTTGTTTGTCCGCAGAAAGTCCATCTCACCAGTTCCTCTGAAAAAGTCTCTCCTGGTAACCAAGTGCGCTATCTGGTCTCCTTTTTGTCCACAGCCGAATCTGACGATGTCCATGAGTCCGAAGTCCATGTGAGCTAACGTTAGCTTGGTAGCGGCGCGGCTGTTAGCTTAGTTGGAAACTCAAACTAAACTCTGATCGACCGAAAACGCATTTATCTACCAACAGCACACACTGCGACTTTACCATCAATATTACGCTTTTCCAAATAATCTGATAGAGTTACCGTCCGGGTATCACAAACGGAGAGGCGGACCGGAAACGACAGAAAACGACAGACACACCTATGATACATCCAGGGACACACCCCTACCTGCTGTTCTCCCGCCCCCCAGCCAATCAGTTGCTAAGAAACTTGACGTTGCCTAGCGCCATAGCGCTGACGTCACCTTTTTTAAACGTTTTTATTTTTTTTTAACAGTCTGTATTGAATACAAGATCGTTACAAGAACGCATACAAATACGTAATCAGAGGGAAAAAAACAAAAATACCTAAATAGATAAATACATTTAAAAAATGAAACGAAAAGACAAAAATTAAAAAGGAAACAAACAAAAATACCTTAATAAATACATTTAAAAAAAATACATGAAACAAAAAGATAAAAACTTAAAAGGAAGTAAACAAAAAGATAAATAAATAAAATACATGAAATGAAAAGACAAAAACTAAAGAGGAAACAAACAGTAAACGAAAAAACAAAAATTAAAAAGGAAAAAACAAAAAAAACAAAAAAAAAAAAAAAAAAAAAATACATGAAAAAAAAACACAAAAACTGACAAGGAAAAATTACAAAAAAAAAATTACATTCCAGTTTCACAATGAATGACAGTTACATGATATTATGATCATTTAATAAATTAGCCCTTTGAAATATGGAGTGACACCACTTTTCTTATGTTGATTTCAGACACTCACAAGTTTTTAAAACTTAACTTTTAGCAAGTGGGTTCAAAAAAACATGGGAAAGATGAACTGAGCAACTTGGTAAGAAGTGAAGAGAAAGCTACCCCCCCCCCCCCGAGTACAGACCTCTAGTATTGATCACACATCCTCTGCTGATTTTGATAATTATCCTCTCACTAAATGATCCCTAAAACACTTTAGTCAAGTTGTTTTGCATCTATGCATTTGAAGCTTTTAAACTGTAATGTAGTAGCACACATATTTTCCAGTCTATTTGTTCCACTCCCACATCAAATCCAAGGCAGCAACACAAAAGCAACATTGATGGAAGAATTATCCTCATGCCCAGCAGCACTGACCCTGTGTTGACCTAATACAGCAAGACTGCTGGCATTGTGCGTATTATGAACATAAATACACTCTGATGAAATCATGTCTGTGGTGAGCAGTTATGTTGTTATTTTTTTGGTACGGCAAGTGACATTTCAGCACTGACAATGTTTGGTCACAGTTTTCTACAACAGAGAAAAATACGCATAAAACATGAATTATTATTATTATTATTATTAAACACGATATAGTTCAAAGCTAGAATTACAGCCTTGAGGTTGTGTGCCTATGCAAACCTGGTCGAGTTACATTTTACATCCATGTATGTGAAAACATGGATGCTTCTCATACATTTTGAACCCGACAGCACAGAAGATTTTTTCAATCAGTAGTTTCAAGGTGGACACCCAAGATTAGTGTAACCTATTCGGTAACTGACCAAATATCTCACCTTCTGTTCCTGAGTTTTGATGAGTAAAGAAAAGTGTTTTTGCTGGACATTATGATGTCACAGTGAAGTTGTCCTTTGACCTTTGACCTTTTGGATATGATATGTCATCACCTCTTCATTATTTCCTATGAGACATTTGTACAAAATATTGTCATAATTAGCGTTTTTAATTCGTTTTAATTCTTTAGTTATGGCCAAAAGCATTTTAATAATAATAATAATAAATAATAATAATAATAATAATAATAATAATAATAACTATTATTAATATTATTATTATTATTATTATTATTATTATTGTTGTTATTATTGTTGTTGTTGTTGTTGTTATTATTATTATAATTATTATCAGTACTATTATTAATATTAATTATCATTATTATTAATAACTACACTAACATTCTAATACAAAATACTAATATTTTGACTTCATACATGCAAATATAAATTATGTTGCCTTTTAGTTGATTTTTTACCATTTACAATATGCTCCTCCATGGCCTCCAATGATGCTGCTGTTACTGTGTGATGTCAGACCGCCAAAGTCACACACTGTACTTTTTCAAGTAGGAGGTCAGAATATCTCGCCTTCGGACTTTGAATAGAATGCAGCATATGGCCACCATAATTTAATCAGTTTTGAGTCCAAGTGGGCATTTGTGCCAAATTTGAAGAAATCCCCTTAAGGCGCTTTTGAAATATGTTTACGAGAGTTCGATTGTCGGACGGATGGTTGATGGTAAATGCCAAGTAATAATGTCCTCGGCATGGAGGCAGAAAAATGTGCTGCTCTGATCTGTCACTGAGAACCACTGAAATAATTTGTTTTTCTTAACCCTTTTCTTGCAGTGCGATGGACAAGCCTTATGGCACAGAGTTCAAGTTCAGGCTGGAGGTGGGATCAACCCGTCCTTCTCCCAGCGCCCTGACCAGAGGACAGTGGTCGAGCAAAATGGAGTTCCTCTTGGCTGTGGCGGGACAAATCATTGGCCTCGGAAATGTGTGGAGGTTTCCTTATCTGTGCTACAAAAACGGAGGAGGTAAGTTTTATTATAAACGAAGAAAGAAGTTGTATTGTCCAAAATCCATGATGTAAAATCAAGGACAGAGGCAAATGGCATGAACACAGAAACACAACATTAGGGACAAAGCCACTTAGAGACAAGACATGGAGATGTCGAGACTCGGAGACAAAACAGCAGTTAGTGAAGGTCGGGAATAAAGAACAGGCCACCACAGTGAGACACATGGTTCCCAGCTGGTCCAGTCACTTGGTCCAGAGTTCTCCTTAATCATTAGTTCAGGGTCAGCACATAAAAGACTTACCACACATTCAATTTCATTTGACAAAGTGTAAATAACAGCTGGGCTTAAAACACAATGAAATAAAACATATTGAGAGAATAAAGTGCAATTTGTGCAATTTTGAGGACATACTCTTATACTCTTAATCTCTAATACTTAACTACATTTAATATCATAAAAAAACATTTTAGAACAAAACAGTCAACATTTTAATATTTTTGCTGATTTTTTTTCAAAAAAACCTTTTTTCTTATTTAATGTTAAACGTTTCATCAAAATGACACCATTTATCATAGCCAGAAACTTGAAAAACAGAAATTGTTGTGTATTTCCATATTTCCAATGGTCCTTGAACCAAGGACCAAGAACCAGGGTGGCTCAAGGAAAAATATTTGTAGCTTTGGGGAGGGTAAAAACAAACAAACTGATAACCAGTTTTTCAGTAACCCAGAATTGACACACCAAACACTGACTCTGGACAGGGCTGTTTTTGTGTTAGCCATCAAAGTTAGAAGCCGCTCCACGACTAGAGCATTGAGAAAACATTGATTTGTAACATGAAAAAGCTATATTCAGTGTTTTTACCAGTTTAAATCAACTGGCTGGTTTGTTTTGGAGAGGAAGAGACCTCTGTGGATAATTCAGCTCCTGGTAAAAACCTCCTGAACAACAAACACTAAGAATTCAAACAGGGAGAAGTTTCAGCTGGTTGCAATCTGCAATCCTAACCCCTGGATGTCACTAAATCCCCTTAAATCTTACACACTTAAATAAAAGAGATGAGCCAGCCTATCTCAGCAGAAGCAAAGTTGCGTGTAGAATAATCCAGAGCTTTAAGTGGACAGAGCCACTCTGAATTTGCCTCCTGGAGATGATCGCTGCAAAACAAAGGAGCAGAGGCTGGTAAAAACCTGAAGCATAGGAAAACTGTAAGCATTCGATTCGACACATATTTGTCATGAATAAAGGCAAATACATAAAACACGTGCATATTCAGACAAGTTTAACACAAACACAAACAAAGGAAAACTGACCAACTGCTGAACTGATGAGCTAACAAAGTTTATTTAGATAATATTTGAGATTGGACTGATAATTGAGCTCTCAATGCATCTCATAGTGATTTTTAGGGATTACCATAAGTGTTCGACAAGCAAATAATGTGCGTCGTGCTTCTTTCTGTTTTCCCAAGGTGTGTTCTTCATCCCTTATGTCCTCTTCCTGTTTGCCTGTGGCATTCCCCTGTTCCTCCTGGAGACGTCTCTTGGCCAGTACACCCAACAGGGAAGTATTACCTGCTGGAGGAAAATTTGCCCACTTTTTGAAGGTAACAATGTAGAATTACTATCATAGTTTCTGTGTGAAACCTAGGATGGTGAAGGGATAAGCCCACCTTACACTGCATCTGATTTGCTTATCCTAACATCCTGACATCCTTACCCTAACCATAATCAATCCCTCTTCTCTTGCCTTAATCTAACCAGTCCAACCAAATGAGGCAACAAGTAGTTGGCACTTAGAGGCAGAGAAGGGCAATTCATTCCTTTGCTATCCTTGATTTGCAAATTTGCATCCAGTGCTGGCTGGAAAAGACAAGTCCATATATTATTATTATTTTTTTTATTTTTTTTTTTTTGGAAAATTTGTGTTTTTACAGGGATGGGCTATGGCAGTCAGGTGGTTGTTTTATACTCCAGCATCTATTACATCATCATATTGGCCTGGGCTTTCCTGTATCTCTTCTGCTCATTCAACTCTGAACTTCCCTGGGCGAGTTGCAGAAACAGCTGGAATACAGGTACGTCCCAGTATGTGATCTGACTGAAGTAAACACACACAGAAACAAATTAATAACTAGACTGTTATAAATCTGTAATTCAGCTGTGAAAAAAGGTCCATTCTACATATTGTACCTCAGTGTTATAAACATGCATAGCAAGTGCCCTCTATTGGTTGAAACCTGAAGAAGGGTTTGGGTCTGAAACGTCACACGTGGAGGTAATAAATGTTCATGGGAGCATTATCTAGTGTGCAGACTTTATTTGTATTTTTGCATCTAATTTTTTTTGTCCAGCACCTAGTATTCAACTGCTTTTGGATGTGAGCACTGCCAGATTTTTTTCTCTCTATGAAACCCAGCTATTGTTATTGATATTTTACTATTGGTTGGTTGGTGGCAGCTTTTGGTCACCAAGCCCATCCACTCTAAGTGTATTTCAGACCCCTATCAGGAATGGATCCATTCAGTCCTGTAACATTATAAAAGTGTAGAAGAGGCACAACATTAAATCATTGTATGCCCATTCAAGTTAGCAGAGTGTCGAATCGGAAGTTAGCCGCTCAGCTAGTGGAAGTCTCTAGTGAAATTTCATGTTTTCCACGCTTCAAAAAGTCATGTACTAAGTAAAAATCATAATGCAGAAGCAGTGCTGATTACCCAGGTAATGTCATACCAAAGGAATCAAGCATTTTTTGGTATATGCGCCACGGAGCAACTTTCACAGGAACGAACGGGGTCCTGCCTCCAGTGCTGCATCCAGGTATTTTATACATCTATGCTTCTACCACAGATGTATAGTTCATTGACATAAAAGTTGCTCAGAGGAACATGATGCTATGCATGATGCCAAAACAGATTATTCAGATAAACTAGTGAATAAAAGAACTTTTCACCTGACTGGTGAGGGAGTGACTGGAGCTCCCCCACAGGCGGGCTTTTCAGGTCCAATGGCATCATGGGATGGATGTGGAAGTTGTAATTTCACATTTGGCTGCTGTGTAAAACTGGCTGTGAGTGGAGTGATTGTGCAGGCGTTACCTTTTTTTCCCTCATCAAATTTTTTTTGAAAACCTTGTATGCGACGTGCGTATAACAATCCTTTTTTCAAACTGGCCTCTAGAGACTTTTTTTTTCTTTTTAAACTTTTTGTTGTAGAAGCACTTCAGCCAAAACTCAGTTTGGCTCACTGCAGTTAAGTTACTCTTGAAAATGAAAAGATGTCAGAAAGGTATGCCAGAAAGCCCTGAAGGCAGAATTTGTGTGTACATGTCCCTGAATGCTTCATTTAAAACACCCTGTCTGCTTTTGCAACAGAGAACTGCGTGGAGTTTGATCAAAAGGCTGCTTATTTGAACTGGACTGTAGCTGAAAATGCAACATCACCAGTCAGAGAGTTTTGGGAGTGAGTATGAAAAAAACCCAAAATCCAAATACAACGATAAGGTCTGAAAGTAAATTGACCTCTTTGAATTATAACTGAGAATGTGATTTGCAGGAGAAGAGTTCTGAATGTCACAGGAAGTGTACACGAGTTAGGAGGCATACGATGGGAGCTGGCTCTGTGTCTTCTGTTGTCCTGGATCATCTGTTACTTTTGTGTCTGGAAAGGAGTGAAGTCCACCGGAAAGGTAGGAAAAGGACTTTAGCATTCTGTATGTTTTATGTAAATAACAGAGTGACTCTTAACGATGAATTAGGAATGGGTTAACAACTCTTTCAGCAGACAAAACACCACAATCATATGACTTTTCCTGATTTGCTGCCTTTACCACTACAATTTAATTACAGATTGAGAACATGTGCTTGCACAAAGTTCATGATCAATCATAAATGTTTACCAGCACACAAGTATCAAATAAAGCAAGAACACCGAGTGAGGAGGCCACTACACAGAAATTAAATTGTAACATGAATCATCAGCTACACACACATCCACACACACCCCAAATAAAACTTGTTTTTTCAGTGTTGTCATGCAGGAGTGCAGAATTAAATTAATTATTTTTTTTACAGGATCTGGTTAGTAGTATAAATAGTATAGTATATAGTATAAACAGTTTATTTTTGGTGAAATGTTAAGTGAGACGTAGAATAAATTGATTTTGATTGAATATCACTTCTTAAGCTTAGATTTGATTGTGTTTCCTGATGTTAGCGTTCATCACACATGATATGTTAAAGGGGGATTTAAAGAAGGCATAACTTTTGCATCAAACAGGTTTTGGGCTTTGAGGTTCAGATGAAATTTAAAATAAAGTTAAAGTTTTATGATTTTTTGATTCTTGTAGAATAAATTATTTTTTAATCATGTTCTACTTTTAGAACCTGCCAATGAAATAAAGGCAATTAACTTTTTGTCCTAAAGACAAGTGCCTTGGTTCCTTCTTATTTTTTCTAAATGTGTACATGCCCTTCACCAGAGAGCACCATCTTTTTTGTACTATTACTACTTTCAAGAAGCTCCCCTTTTTTTGTCTTTGGAAAATAAACCAGTGTTGAATATCAGTTATGGATCCATTCAGGTATGACGATTATCAGATCCACATATTAACCCTCACTCTTTCACAGGTAGTTTACTTTACTGCCACGTTTCCATACGTGATGCTGGCAGTGTTGCTTGTTCGTGGACTCACGTTGCCGGGGGCTTTAGATGGGATCAAGTTCTACCTCTACCCAGATCCATCCCGCCTCACTGATCCGCAGGTAAGCACATTTATTTACTCCTCTGTCTGAATGATAAGAGGGTCAACTGAACCTACCGCCTCATGTATACAGACAAGCCATTTTACAAACAAGCTGTTTGGACATACATTTTGGAAATTATAAAGGTTTTTGAAGAAATACAGCTAAATTATACAAAAATGTGTATAGAATTGTTGGGTTTAATCATAATAGTATTTTTTTTTTAAATAATGGAGCTTAAATTGAGTGCTGGAACAAACATGTACAGAACACTTAAAATATGACATACATTAAAGATCCCATCGCAGTGATAATCAGGTTTTTAACCTCAGTAACATGTCCATTTGGTGTTTTTTTGTATGCTAAAATATATTATTATTATTATTATTTAGTTTGCCTATTTTATTTATGTTTTATTTATTTTATTATCTTTTATTTGTGGTTTCATTGCTTTTGTATTTTTTCTATTTGTTTATATTATCATAGATTGATATTTTGCATCCTGAATCTTGCATTTTTAGTCCTTTGTTTTAATTTTTTTCAAACTCTACCCTAGTTTCGTCTCGCTTGTGTTCAGTAAGACTGTTTATCTTCTTTTTTTTAATTGCCTTCTATGTCTCCCATTTCTGCTTTTGCTGTGTTTGTCAAAATAGTTTGTAAGCTCTATTTTTAAAGGTGGTATATAAATAAAATGATTATTATTAGAGTTAATTTTAACATGAGCATTTTAACATTGCCATCTATTGGAATGTATTTGCTTTTTGTTTTACTTTTAAAGTGGGAAAAAGATTTTAAACAATATATTAATCACAGCAGAGTATTTTTACATAAAAACATGTCTAGAGGGGAATTGTAAATATACAAAGCTACTTTGAAAAGTTAAGGGGAACCCAGAGTTCAGGAGACTAAAAGGATCAGTTACTTATACACTGTTTAAAAAGATGGCACAGTTTCCACAGTCCCTGTATTTGCAGATGATTGTTTTGCTGATGTCACAGTGGATGACTGCAGTGTAAAACATTATCAAATGTTCACAAGACGGTTTGGTCTAGATTCTCTGCAGAGTTGCAACACACTGTAAATGTCTTTTGGATGAAAAAGTGCCCTTTCATTTGTCTTGCAGGTGTGGATGGATGCTGGCACCCAAATATTTTATTCCTACGCTATTTGCATTGGGTGTCTAACTGCACTTGGCAGTTATAACAAGTACAACAATAATTGCTACAAGTGAGTTTGATATAATATTTACTGTGTTTTTCAGTTTGGGTATGGTAGATTACTACAAAACAAACACATCATGCAGTGAGTTGCCCAAGCTGCAGCTTCAGGGAGCCACTTATTTAAAAAGCACAAAAGCAGCTGAAGATATACGAGACCTTTTGAGATGTTTGCCAGAAGATCTTCAGTGCCTGTTTTAGGCAAATCGTTTTTTAGGGTAATTTAAACAAAGGAAACATCACTGAAGTATAGTTTACTTCAAATTCAAGAATCATGTTATAAATATAACAAGTCCTCTAAGGCAAATTTAGGATGTGAGTCACAACTATCGAGAGAAAAAAAATTTAATTCATCTAATACAAAATAATGTAGTATTAAATGTACTGGTGTCTTTTTGTTTCAGGGACTGTGTGTACTTGTGCCTGCTGAACAGTGGGACCAGTTTTGTAGCTGGCTTTGCCATCTTCTCTGCACTTGGATTTATGGCATACGAGCAGCACACAGACATATCGAAAGTGGCAGAGTCAGGTGAGAGTATATGAAATGTTATTAATTAGAGAGTACATCAAGGAAGTAATAAGGACCACTGCAGTTTTAATTTAGCAATAATGCAAAATAAAAGTTAAATATTTTGACTCAACAGCAAAAAAAGTCAGTCATTTCTCTTTATCGTCTCACTCTCACTGCAGGTCCTGGCTTGGCGTTCATTGCCTACCCTCGAGCGGTCGCCATGATGCCTTTCCCTCAGGTCTGGGCGATATTCTTTTTCGTTATGATCATCCTACTGGGACTGGATAGTGAGGTAAGCTGACTCCTTTTTTTTAGTAATAAGAATTAGAAACAATAGTTTTGTTTCTCTCTTGCATAGTTTTCATTTGAAGATAATATATTTAGAATAATTATGAAATAAAATTATGCGAAGCTTTTGTTCATATTTTTGCTCACAATGACATGGACAAAGACATAACTAGAGATCATCATGGGATAGTATTACTCCAGCCATGTGATATCCGATTTAAAACACGTCAGCCAGGGGCACAAAGGTCATAACGTTATCACAGCTGGTGCTATAACAGGGGGCTTTTTCTTCTATTTCGGATGTGTAAATGTCACAACAGTCCTTCTGAACTTGAAGGAAGTTTGGCTTTTGATCTTTTGCCCTCAATTTGAAGCATGTGGGTTTGTCATAGCTAGAAAGGGATCAAGGATTTCTGAACATTGTGGGAACATTTCATCATTACCGTGAACTACTGCACTTACTAATATCGGAAAAAAAATCTGACTCATTACTTTTTTGTTTCTTAATGTGTTTTGATGCAAATCTGAAAGCATAATTAAAAAATCTAGTCTTAAATATATTGATAAAATAACTAGATTAGAGGATTGTGCGGCCCTGGCAGAGGTATGCACTCTGAGCAGTGACTAAATTACTATGAAATTGTCTCTGCAAAGTGCATGTGTGCAACCTGTGTAGAGTTGATGTGTAACTGGGGGCTCTGTGTTTCAGTTCGTAGGTCTGGAAGCTCTCGTAACAGCGATTTCTGACATGAATCCTTCCTTTTTCCATGTTGGCCATCGTCGTAAACTTCTTCTACTTGCCATCAGTGTTTTTAGCTTCTTCATTGGCCTTGTGATGGTTACAGAAGTAAGATCATATTAAAATGTAATTTTATTTTTTTCACCTTTTGACCTTAACACGACAGCTAACTGACATGTCACACGCAGGGTGGATTGTACATCTTCCAGCTGTTTGACTACTATGCCTGCAGTGGGATGACTCTACTTCTCTTTGCCATTCTGCAGTCGTGTTGTGTTGGATGGATATACGGTGAGTGAATAAAGAAGAGGAATGTGCCTGATTATTTTTACTGTAAAGATGAATTCCCCTCACCACAGCGTTTCCATCTATTTTCAGGTGCAGACCGGTTTTATGAGAACATAGAGGATATGATTGGATACAAGCCTTTACCGCTGATTAAGTACTGTTTGAAATATGTCACGCCAGTAATATGCCTGGTGAGTTAAAGTGAAAGTCTGTTTATATGCCAATAAACCATTAGCTAAGCTCCGCCCCCAACATTAATGTTGCTGCAAGCGTTAACCTCTGGGGTCAATCCTCATAGATGCCCACGTGATGGCCATTTACATGAGTTATTGCTGGATGACTAAATCTAACCTGGTTTCTCCTTAGTGATTATTTCCAGTCCCGCACATAAGAGAAATTACCACATATTCAATTTTATTTACTACACTTAATAACACGTGGGCTTAAACAGGCACGTTTTCTCTTAAAATTTATGGTGATTTTTTTTCTTAAAAATTTGGTTCATACTTATTAAAACTGCATTTCTTTAAAAATGTGGTCAGTTTGTTGATCTTTTTTTTAAAAAAAAAGAAAAAAAAAAGAAAAAGGTGATTTTTTAAAAAAAATTTGGTAATATTTTTTTCTCTAACATTTTTTGGGCTTTTTTGGGGGGGGGGGTTAAAGAAAACATGCCTTCCAAATTGCAGTCCCGCTGATCTAAACAGCCCCGTTTGGCTGCTAAATTTAAATACCTGTTTGCTTTTTCAAGCTGTACGTTTTCATTATTTAAAGAGAAAACAACTCTGTCTCAGAGAACGAGTCTAGCGGGGGTTGCTGGAATGTAAACGTCCCTTAATCCAATAAAGAGGAGGACAGTGAATCTAACCTTAGTTACACAGTGTGGAAATGTTACACTGCGTATCTGCTAAGCAAATAAACAGTGTTTAATCAATTCCTGGTACATTTCCCTTGTATTTTTGGACTCCTTTTTCCAAAAATATATGCATATAACATTCAACAACAACAACAACAACAAGGTTGACAGGTTGGGTAATCACTGTTAAGGAGGGGGATTTAGCGGCCAGTTGAGGACTGAAGCTCATCTTGTGTTTCATGCCAAAATTTACTTTTACTTACTTTTAAAAAGGAGTTTCATTAAACAAGTTGCTCTTATCAGCCACATGTTGATTTTTCACATTCACTCCATTGTATTTTGGAGTTATTTGAGATACATCAATAACATTTATTAAATTGTCTAACTAAGAATTAAACTGTTTTCTCTGTGACTCTTTCCAGGCAACATTTATTTTCTCCTTGGTCAAATACACTCCTCTGAAGTTCAACAACACAACTGAGTATCCATGGTGGGGTTACGCTCTCGGCTGGTGGTTCACTCTCTCCTCCACACTCATTGTTCCTCTGTTTATGTTGTACAATGTGTGCACCACTCCCGGTACACTGCGACAGGTAAGCTGGTTGTACTTTAAATGGGTTAAAATGTTTCCAAAAAGCTATGTTTTTCTATTTTTATTAAAACCTATACTCTTTTTTGTTAGAGGATCTCCATCTTATGTACTCCATCTAAGGACCTGAACAGATCGGAGAAGAAAACGCTTGAAATGCTTGACTTCACCTCATGTCCCGACAGCGTGGCGTCATAGTGACAACAACCAAACTTCACATTTACTGACACTGAGAAGCATGAGGAGAGCCCTCGACACAATGGTCCTACTCCTTTTAAAGCAGTGGTTCCCAGTCTTCCAGATGTTTGACCTCTTAAAACAAAGCAGCTTGAAAATGATCACATAACTCATAAAAGTGCAACATTTAATGGAAAGTCTGGCGAAAAAAATAATTTTGTGCAGCAGAAATGCCTTTTTCCCTGCTTTCCTGTCTTGTTAATGATAATCTAGCTACCCCTCAGCCTGCAGCGCCTCGAGGGGGTCCTGACCTCCTGGTTGGGAATCACTGCACTGAAGGAATGGCTTCGAATTCATTATGATCAGAGCTTGAATGCCAACGTAACAGAAATATTTTAAAGAATATGATGAGGAGAATCTACACTCAAAGGTCCATTTACTTTACAGGGAACATTTGTTTTCCCCTTAATTTCTAAACCCCGCCACATTTTATGTTTGTCACTGACCAGCTGTCTTAGATGTGGTGACCAGTAACCAGTGAGCGGGGCTGCAACTAATAATTACATTCATGATCAATTCATTTATTGATGTTTAGTCAATGTTTAGTCATTTGTTTTTTAAATGTCACAAAAATAGTGACAAATGCACATCACAAATTCCCAGAGAGATGAACTGATGTCTTTCAGTGTTGGGGAGGAGCTTGTTACAAGTAATAGTGTTATGTATTAAATTATAAAATACATGCGAGTGTATCCCATAACAGTTGCCGTGAAAAAAAAAAAAAGTTACAAGAATAAAACAGGTCAAACAGGTCAAGATAGAGGCTGATATGGCCTCTTCCTGACAACCTCCATCTGGCTAACTTAACATGCATTGTTTTATACAACATACAATATATGTAGTAGGAGGTCACTGCTCAATCTCCAAAGACCCCTGATCCAGTGAATACTAAAAAATACACATACCGTAAAACTTCAAATGAAAGCCTAGTCCCAATTTAACACCCAGTCCCTTTTACAAGCCCAGCGTGGAGACACTTTTTGACAAATAAAGGCCTGCCTCAATTACAGGCCCTGTCTGATCAGTATGCAGTTCATTTTTATAGAAGATCTTTGGATGAATAAAAACCAGCTTGTTGGCTACCTGCTGGAGATAATGCTAGTTAGCTGCTTAGATCACGCATACAAATATGTATATATGTTTAAACTGTAGTCAATTTGGACACACAATGTAAGCTTGGCAAGATTCTCCACAATTCAGTCATTCGGTTAATTTTACTGACGCCATGAGCACCAAGGGAGACGGTAATACCAACATATTAAACAAGAGAGAAATTAGTAGATGTAGAAGATTTTTTTTTAAAGCCAGAGAAAAATGTCCAGTGAACTATATTCATAATTATCATAATTCTATATTTAAAATTATTTTACAGAATTGTTATCATTTAAAAGATTTTTTTCAGGTCATTTTTGCTTTTTTTGTTTTATTTCCCTTTTTTGGCGAATTTTCAGGTAATTTTCTTGTACTTGGGCTACTTCTTCTTTTGTTGCTCATTATCCTCTTCTCATGTTTTTGAAAAATAAATACATAAATAAGGCTGATTTGTCCACGTTTCAACGGGTTAAATAAATAATTTGATTGCATTTTCCCATCTTTGCAACAGTTTTGTGTAAAGGGAATTAAAAGCCCGTCCCATATAGCCGCCTGTCCCAAATATAAGCCTATTGAGGTGACTGATTTAAGCAAATGGCAGCCCTGGCTATTAATTGAAGTTTTACGGTATACACCTTAAGAGGAGCATGATAGGACCTCCTCAAGATAGTTGCATTATTTACACATTAAACAATCCTTTCCAGGACTGATGTCTTCAGTTGTCTTAAAGACACACCACTTACAATTAACAAAAAAGCAAATTTTCATCATTCATCGGTTATAAATTAATATTATTAGTTGTTTCAGCTCTATTAGCAAGTGGACCTTAAAACTTATCAGTTATGAATGAAGAGCCACGCTCGAATTTGAACTGATATTTTAAATTGTTGCCTACATGAAAAAAAGTGTGAAAATATTAGTGTTTTGTTTGTTTTAACTGGGTTGCTTAACTATTCGTGGTAAAGTAACACTGGTAAACCAAATAAGCCATACTGACTGAATGCTTCAGTCACTTTTAGGTCACTGCGAATGACGTAAATTTCAAATTGCCAATTCAACACAGCAGTGACATGAAAAAGGGTCTGATTCACTGCCTGCACCTTAGCCCTCTGAGCCCAACACTAGAGTGTCTCTGGCCTGAACAAAGCACCGCTGCCATGAAAATGCGCACGTAATGCTCGCACGGGGAGGAAACAACTCAGCATTTACAAATTTGTGTTTTGTGAAGATAAAACAAAACACCAACAAGTTGCATTAAGAGGACGGACGCACCAAATGCAAAAGAGACACACTGAGCAAACCTGTTGGCTGTTAACAGTCAGAATCACAAAGAGTATATTTTTAGCAGAGTTTTGTAGATTATATTTTTACTGTGGTCTCATCTCTAGCTTTTTTATAAAAGGTGCAGGTTAATATTCACATTATTTTGTATTATTTTTATATCATATCCTTTAAATTTGTGGCAATAGTACTTTTGTGTAGTACGCAAATGCTGTTAAGAATCAATCATTTGTTTGTTTTTTTTGTATAGAAAATGTCTATTTTCAAAAGATATCTGTGACACGTACGTGTGTAAATTGATTTCATATTACTTCCATTAACAGTCCATATATCATGAACAATCAGTTAGCTCATGTTTTGTCAATGAAGCTGTTTGTGTGACTGAATAAATCATAGGACTGGAATGTAATGTGTTAATTTTATGATTTAAATCTTATTAATCAGTGTGCCATTCTTTATATGTTATGCATGATTCAGGCCGTCTGGTATTAATGTGTGTAAGTACCGATAGGCGTCAGCAGACTGGCATCTCATCATTATTGATTTATTTCCTCGATTTCTTCTAATTATTCACACAAACTGACGAACAACTCGAATGGTGTGAAAGAGCCAGAAACTTTGATTAGATTAGTTAAAATTAGATTATATTAATTCAAGTAATACTATTAATTTAAAAGCATTCAGTTATGATCAGTTGCCAGTTTGTTCTTTAATCATCATTTTTGGCTTTTTTTTTTTTGCCTGTGAAAACCATGAAAAATCAACAATTTGTAAATAAAAATGGTTAATAAAGTGTTAATAATTCAATCAACTGAATTAAATGGCATTAACCAATTAATTATTTCTTTCCTGAATGTTACACAGACACTGATTTTCTGGGTTGTATTGTGTTTAGAGCCTATTAAAGCTAAAGCTGGTCAATCAAAAAAACAACAACAAAAAAAAAACAGTCATATATAAAAATCACTGCACTGTAACTATATTCACACAGTAGTACAGGACACAGATAATCTGTGAAAAAAAACAACATGTTCCTCCTCCTCCTCATAGTGCCTCTAATGGCATTTGACCCGCAGTAATAAAAATATACCAGTCAGAGTCGAGGAGTCTTGAACGCAGCACTCAGTCTTGCCAATCACTGCTCATGAAGTGCACAGATTAAAAAAGAATCAATAATCTGTTACTGCATTGCCTATTTCTCGCCAGTTTTCAGAAGCATATTTTAGTAGAGTGGTTCTCAACTGGTGGGTCACAGTCCAAAAGTGGGTCGCAGGTCCATTCTGATTGGACCACAAGTGAATCACGACTAAGTAGCCAAAACGTTTTAGCGAAAAAATATTGCCAAAAGATTTTAGAGAAAAAGAAAATCGCTAAAACAAAGACAAAAAACCGCCTATAATTTTTAAAGAAAAACATGTCTGTTCTCTTATAAATAAATAAATAAAAAAAGCACGATAACACACGGGAAGGCCATAGGGCGATAAAAAATAAATAAATAAATGAAATAAAATAAACTCAAAATCCTATAAAGGTTCGGGCCAAGTCCCAGATATCCTCAAATTATAGAAATGCTACTGGTTTTAATTAATTGCTCTTTATCCTTGCAATATGTTTATTTAATTGTGTTTTAAGCCTATGTTTTATTTACATTTTGTCAAATAAAATTGAATATGTGGTAGTTTATGTGCAGACCTTGAACTCATGACAATGAATACGAAGCTGAAATTCTAATCATGTCTAAATTTAAGTTAAATCTCTGTACTGTATTAGATTTGACACAAATTACAGTTAAATCAGCCACTGTATCAATTCTCGTGCAAGATTTTTAAATTTGTTTCATGATATTTTTCCCATTTAACCATTTTTATGACAATACAGCTAGAGTCAAAAGAAAACTTTAAAGATGTTATTGCACTTGTTATTACACTGTAAACATATTGACCTAAAACTTGAAGAATGACATATTTCTTTAAATGCAACTTTTGGATTTATTTAATGCTTTTAAAGTGCAAAAAAATAAAAAAATATATAAAGAAGACATGAACAAAGGTACCTTATGTAGTTTTTTCTGAAAATATTTCTTTGCATAAATGCCATTTTAAAACATTGATCACATTTCGCTTTACAGGGTAAAGATCTTTTGAATACATGTAAACATTTTATATGACATAACAGTTTGTAATAAAATCCAATCACACATCGGCAGCTTTGCGGTTTAACAAGCTGCATTTTCTCC
Source organism: Plectropomus leopardus (assembly GCF_008729295.1). Lineage (NCBI taxonomy): Eukaryota > Metazoa > Chordata > Actinopteri > Perciformes > Serranidae > Plectropomus > Plectropomus leopardus. Next base: position 29,837,416 of record NC_056464.1, on the reverse strand, counting down.
TGCTGTTTTATGTCAAAACCTTCCAAATTATTCCTGTAATTGTCATGTTATCAAAATGATGACTATAGCACTCAGAGGCGTGGAAATCTTTTTCTGGTTGACAGTAAGGGATAAATATTATATATATATTCTTAAATGCAATTTACAATTGCTAGAAAAAAAGTACTTCATGCTCATTTCCACTGTACAAAATGTTTGAATGTTTGGAGCCAGCAGTACTTGAAAACATAAGAAGCTGTTTTTAAAACCTTGCTAACATACAACAGTATATATTAATACACACACACACACACACACACACACACACACACACACACACACACACACACACTCACACACATACACACTGTTGATTTTTTTTTTTTTAGACAAAATATTTAAGACAGCTAAGGTTTCATTCTGAACCGACCAATGTTTATGAAACATCTCAAGATTATCGTCAAGACTTTATCCAGACATTTCATGAAAAGATAACAGTGTTTGTTGCATTAGATGCAGTGAAATAAAGAGATACCAGATTCGGGATTGAGGCAAAAAACAACTGCACAGCTGTAAAATTATGATCAGGGTTTGATCACGTCAACAGAGTTGAAATAATTCACGTGATTTCTGAGATTGAATGAAAACGGTGTTTCTGCTGAGTTTAAAGCTGTGTTCCTCTCCCACCTGCGCTCAGAGTCAGCACTTCGGCTGAGCATCGTTATAAAAAATCACAATACCGGTAGCCTTAAAATGAAACCAACAGAGCAGTGGGTCTCAACTGGTATGTGCAGTCAAAAAGTGGGTCCCAGGTCCATTCTGAACAGACAGAAGTGACTCCCGACCATGTGAAGTTTGTAAAAAACTGGCCGTCTTGTTTCTTTTTTGGCCCCTTCCCAAAGCTACATATATTTTTCCTTGAGCCTTCCCAAGTGACTTGAGCAAAATGCATGACGCGCTCATCCCAAATGACGTATTCAAGGGATGTCGGAAATTTAAAAAATCCAACCATAATTCTTGTTTTTAAAGTTTCTGGCTTTGATAAATAAATGGTGTATTTTGTTTGACTTTTATTTTGGAGGCCATGTGATTTGAAAGGCATGTTTTCTTTAAAAGTCACCAAAATGTTTAGAGAAAGCAAAATAAAATTAAAAAAATGACCCTAAATTTTAAAGGTGACTTTTTTCCCCCCACAAATGTCTGAGCTAAGCCCCCAATGTCCTCAAATGCTAGAAATGCCACTGATTTCAACTAATTATACTTTATTCCTGCAATAAATTTTATGCCCATGTCTTATTTGCATTTAGTCAAATAAAATGTCATCCTTGGTAATTTCTCTTGTTTGCGGACCTTAAACTAATAACTAAGGAGAAATTTGGACCCAGTGGCTGAACCAGTTGGGAATCATTGTCTTAGAGGCATCAAGTAACGATACCCAGCCCTAATAGTCGTGCATCCGCCCTGTCAAATGCAAAGGTGGAAACCGGGGCGAGTGTGATTATGATCAATCGCCTTCTTTTGTAAGAAGTTTGAATGATAATTAGGAGGATTTCTGGCAGTCATCTGCTGAATGCAGACTTTATGTGTTGAAGAGTGTGCCATGCTTGTTTCTGCAGTTAGCTGACAGATAAACATACAATGAGTGCAGCAGAAGAAGAAAGTCATCACTAAAATCCACCAGAGTTCAGGAGTGGAAACATTTACTTTTACATATTTTAACTTTTGCTTTTTTTTATTTATTTATTTTTTTTAAATCTTATCAAAGTTTTTACAGCTGCCACTGTCTGTAAATGTAATCAGTCCATCACTCCCAAAAAGATCATCATTGTTTTACAATAACAGACTGGCTTCTCTCTCTTTTTTTAACTGCTTGTACTGTGACATGTTTTAACAGATAAAACACAAGATTTCAGAAAATTAATAATGATCTACCATGCATGTAGTAATGAATAAATTATTTTAGTGCATGACCGTGGTCTCATCCATCGTAAAACAATGCCTCGTCTTTGCCCCAAAACAAGGGGCTATATCTGAATTGTATTTCTTGAAACAATCTCTCTGCACCACAGATTAGATTCTGTTATAAACAAGGATGTATTGATTTGGCTTTATAGGTAGTAGCATAATATTACAAAATATTATCATATTAATTCTGCTGTTACTAGCAGTAACGAAACAGTGAATTGTGAATTTGCCAGAACGCCAGAATTTGGTATAATTTCGTTTGTGCTTGTCTCAGATTCTGCTCTCTGCCTCAGCTGATTGAAAACTGTTGGTTTTTATCATTGATTTATGGCGATAATGCAGATTCATGTCTGAAAGATAATTACTTTTAATGAGTCCTGTATTTGTAGCATTTTTGTTTGTTTTTTTTTCACTTTTTTCCCCAACATTAAATGAAAGCAGGCTCTCCTGCGCTATGATTATTTTTATAAACAAAGCTATTTTGCTCTTCTTTCTTCTGAACAGACGCGTTTAAAATACCACAGAGCTAACGGGACTTGTTACAACTTTTATCCAAAGTACATATTGCACACTTAAAAAAAATAGTAAAGTTTCAAGTCTGTATCCCAAACACCTCGTGATGCATGCATGCAGCTGCCCAAGAAAAGGCATAATACCAAACACGAGTCAGAGGTCTGAAAAACCAGCAAGTGCAGTTTGGAAATTGGAAACACACCGTGGAGGCACATCTGAACTCTACACCGCAACCGAGTGACACATAAAATGGAATTCCTCTGTGTTTCTGAAAAAATAAACTATAGTTTTTCAAAATAAAAGGTGGGAGCCAAAAGTGTTCACCAATCTTAACTCACTGATTCTGCGGCTCTGACTCCACTGGGAGGTGTGTCCTGGCAGCTGCACGGTCCGTGTGACAGGGGAAATGCTGTTTGGTTTCCAAACGTCCCTGCTCGCGCTCTGCTTTAAATGCAGGAATGGTAGCGTTTGATTTTGGGATAAAGAGGTTTGGATTAGAGGCTTTTATACGACTTCGTTCCTGCCTCGGCTCCCTGGGCTTTGAAAGCCAGGGAAAGCATGTCTTTCTTTTTCCCTCTTTCAAATGTCACTTCTACGATGGACAGTCTTGACTCCTCCGCCGCCGTTTGAGGCCCACTTCACCATTAATGCCGCTCCTCACGCTCTCATCCCGCCTCCTCTTCATCTTCCCAACCTGTGCAGAGCAGATGAAGCACACATGACTACAGCGGTCTAAAATACACTATTGTTGATGAGGCAAGTCTTTAGAACAGGGGTGTCAAATGTACGGCCCCTGGGCCAGAGCCGGCCCTCTAAAGGGTCCAATCTGGCCCTCTTATAAAGTAAATACCACTTTATTGTGAGGAAATTGTTTTATTCTTTGATTTTTTGGGTTGCTGGAAATAAAAAATAATCAATAATTCCTGACACTGACTGGTACATTTCAGTTGAGAAAATCTCTGACTATATATACAGATGCAAAAATCAAGCATTTTAATTGTACACATTTAGAAATATATCAAGGTAAATGTCCCACATTTCTATCATAAAAACATTTCCTCAAATCTGAAAATTGAGGAGCTATAAAAAGCCATTGCTCCGCATTTCCAGACAAAAACTGAAACATTTGAGTTCAGGACATCTCAAACTACACCCATCCTGTAAATCAAGCATTTTTACTGAATCAAAGTTTGATAAACTGTAAAATATCTGATGGTTTTACAGGTCAAACTGGGCTGAATGTGGTCCCACAACTAAAATGAGTTTTAAACTTCTGCATTAGACTGATTAGGATAACTCAGAATCTCCTGCAGTCATAGACTCTGCATGTCCTATATGCATTTCGTGAGAATGTTCCTCCATATATACGAGATTCCCACACATTTCAAAACTTTTCAATGATAACATTTTGTGTTGCTGCTTGAGATAATTCCTCATTTTCTTTTGTCCTCCTGATTGCTAAACACCTTTTGTCCTCTGGGGTCATTCTGACCCCGNTGAACTTTTGCATTAGACTGATTAGGATAACTCAGAATCTCCTGCAGTCATAGACTCTGCATGTCCTATATGCATTTCGTGAGAATGTTCCTCCATATATACGAGATTCCCACACATTACAAAACTTTTCAATGATAACATTTTGTGTTGCTGCTTGAGATAATTC